>NW_026948166.1:57500-320000 GCF_963921235.1 Mobula hypostoma | reverse complement strand
GAGAGATGGACAGAGTGTGTGAGAGAGAGAGATGGACAGGGTGTGTGTGAGAGAGAGATGGACAGAGTGTGTGTGAGAGAGAGATGGACAGGGTGTGTGTGAGAGAGAGATGGACAGAGTGTGTGTGAGAGAGAGATGGACAGAGTGTGTGTGAGAGAGAGATGGACAGGGTGTGTGTGAGAGAGAGATGGAGGGTGTGTGTGTGTGTGAGAGAGAGAGACAGAGTGTGTGTGTGAGAGAGAGATGGACAGGGTGTGTGTGTGAGAGAGAGATGGACAGGGTGTGTGTGAGAGAGAGATGGACAGGGTGTGTGTGAGAGAGAGATGGACAGAGTGTGTGTGAGAGAGAGAGATGGACAGAGTGTGTGTGAGAGAGAGATGGACAGAGTGTGTGTGAGAGAGAGATGGACAGAGTGTGTGTGTGAGAGAGAGATGGACAGGGTGTGTGTGTGAGAGAGAGATGGACAGGGTGTGTGTGAGAGAGAGATGGACAGAGTGTGTGTGAGAGATGGACAGATTGTGTGTGAGAGAGAGATGGACAGAATGTGTGTGAGAGAGAGATGGACAGGTGTGTGTGAGAGAGATGGACAGGGTGTGTGTGAGAGAGATGGACAGAGTGTGTGTGTGAGAGAGAGATGGTGTGTGTGTGTGTGAGAGAGAGATGGACAGGGTGTGTGTGAGAGAGAGAGATGGACAGGGTGTGTGTGAGAGAGAGATGGACAGAGTGTGTGTGAGAGAGATGGACAGAGTGTGTGTGAGAGAGAGATGGACAGAGTGTGTGTGAGAGAGAGATGGACAGGTGTGTGTGTGAGAGAGAGATGGACAGTGTGTGTGTGAGAGAGAGATGGACAGAGTGTGTGTGAGAGAGAGATGGACAGGGTGTGTGTGAGAGAGAGATGGACAGAGTGTGTGTGAGAGAGAGATGGACAGAGTGTGTGTGTGAGAGAGAGATGGACAGAGTGTGTGTGAGAGAGATGGACAGGGTGTGTGTGAGAGAGATGGACAGAGTGTGTGTGAGAGAGAGAGATGGACAGAGTGTGTGTGAGAGAGATGGACAGTGTGTGTGTGTGAGAGAGAGATGGACAGAGTGTGTGAGAGAGAGATGGACAGAGTGTGTGTGTGAGAGAGAGATGGACAGGGTGTGTGTGAGAGAGAGATGGACAGGGTGTGTGTGTGAGAGAGAGATGGACAGAGTGTGTGTGTGTGAGAGAGAGATGGACAGGGTGTGTGTGAGAGAGAGATGGACAGAGTGTGTGTGTGAGAGAGAGATGGACAGAGTGTGTGTGAGAGAGAGATGGACAGGGTGTGTGTGAGAGAGAGATGGACAGAGTGTGTGTGTGAGAGAGAGATGGACAGGGTGTGTGTGAGAGAGAGATGGACAGGGTGTGTGTGAGAGAGAGATGGACAGGGTGTGTGTGAGAGAGAGAGATGGACAGGGTGTGTGTGTGTGTGTGTGTGAGAGAGAGAGTGAGTGTGTGTGTGTGAGAGAGAGATGGACAGAGTGTGTGTGAGAGAGAGATGGACAGGGTGTGTGTGTGAGAGAGAGATGGACAGTGTGTGTGTGAGAGAGAGATTGTGTGTGTGTGTGTGTGAGAGAGAGATGGACAGTGTGTGTGAGAGAGAGAGATGGACAGAGTGTGTGTGTGAGAGAGATGGACAGAGTGTGTGTGTGAGAGAGATTGACAGAGTGTGTGTGTGTGAGAGAGAGAGTGAGTGTGTGTGTGTGAGAGAGAGAGATGGAGAGTGTGTGTGTGAGAGAGATGGACTGTGTGTGTGAGAGAGAGATGGACAGGGTGTGTGTGAGAGAGAGATGTGACAGTGTGTGTGAGAGAGAGATGGACAGAGTGTGTGTGAGAGAGAGATGGACAGTGTGTGTGTGTGTGTGTGTGAGAGAGAGATGGACAGTGTGTGTGTGAGAGAGAGATGGACAGAGTGTGTGTGAGAGAGATGGACAGAGTGTGTGTGAGAGAGATGGACAGGGTGTGTGTGAGAGAGAGATGGACAGAGTGTGTGTGTGAGAGAGAGATGGACAGGATGAGTGTGAGAGAGGGATGGACAGTGTGTGAGAGAGAGATGGACAGAGTGTGTGTGAGAGAGAGATGGACAGAGTGTGTGTGTGAGAGAGATGGACAGGTGTGTGTGTGTGTGTGAGAGAGTGAGAGATGGACAGAGTGTGTGTGAGAGAGAGATGAGAGAGAGATGGACAGAGTGTGTGTGAGAGAGAGATGGATATAGAGTGTGCGTGAGAGACAGATGGATGCAGTGTGTGTGTGAGAGACAGATGGACAGGGTGTGTGTGAGAGAGATGGACACAGTGTGTGTGTGTGAGAGAGAGGGATGGACAGGGTGTGTGTGAGAGAGAGAGATGGACAGAGTGTGTGTGTGAGAGAGAGAGAGGGACAGAGTGTGTGTGATAGAGAGAGATGGACAGAGTGTGTGTGTGAGAGAGAGATGGACAGAGTGTGTGTGAGAGAGAGATGGACAGAGTGTGTGAGAGAGAGATGGACAGGGTGTGTGTGAGAGAGAGATGGACAGAGTGTGTGTGAGAGAGAGATGGACAGGTGTGTGTGTGAGAGAGAGATGGACAGAGTGTGTGTGTGAGAGAGAGATGGACAGGGTGTGTGTGTGTGAGAGAGAGATGGACAGAGTGTGTGTGAGAGAGATGGATGGAGTGTGTGTGAGAGAGATGGACAGGGTGTGTGTGAGAGAGAGATGGACAGGGTGTGTGTGAGAGAGATGGACACAGTGTGTGTGATACAGAGAGATGGACAGAGTGTGTGTCTGAGAGAGATGGATAAGGTGTGTGTGAGAGAGAGATGGACAGAGTGTGTGTGTGAGAGAGAGATGGACAGGGTGTGTGTGAGAGAGAGATGGACAGAGTGTGTGTGAGAGAGAGATGGACAGGGTGTGTGTGAGAGAGAGATGGACAGAGTGTGTGTGAGAGAGAGAGATGGACAGGGTGTGTGTGAGAGAGAGATGGAATGGAGTGTGTGTGTGAGAGAGAGAGATGGACAGGGTGTGTGTGTGTGAGAGAGAGATGGACAGAGTGTGTGTGAGAGAGATGGACAGGGTGTGTGTGTGAGAGAGAGATGGACAGGGTGTGTGTGAGAGAGATGGACAGAGTGTGTGTGAGAGAGAGATGGACAGGGTGTGTGTGAGAGAGAGATGGACAGAGTGTGTGTGAGAGAGAGATGGACAGGGTGTGTGTGAGAGAGAGATGGACAGAGTGTGTGTGTGAGAGAGAGATGGACAGGGTGTGTGTGAGAGAGAGATGGACAGAGTGTGTGTGAGAGAGAGATGGACAGGGTGTGTGTGAGAGAGAGATGGACAGGGTGTGTGTGAGAGAGAGATGGACAGGGTGTGTGTGAGAGAGAGAGATGGACAGAGTGTGTGTGTGAGAGAGAGATGGACAGGGTGTGTGTGAGAGAGAGATGGACAGAGTGTGTGTGAGAGAGAGATGGACAGGGTGTGTGTGAGAGAGAGATGGACAGGATGTGTGTGTGTGAGAGAGAGAGATGGACAGGGTGTGTGTGTGAGTGAGAGAGAGATGGACAGGGTGTGTGTGAGAGAGAGATGGACAGGGTGTGTGTGAGAGAGAGATGGACAGGGTGTGTGTGAGAGAGAGAGAGATGGACAGAGTGTGTGTGAGAGAGAGATGGACAGAGTGTGTGTGAGAGAGAGATGGACAGAGTGTGTGTGTGAGAGAGAGAGATGGACAGGGTGTGTGAGAGAGAGAGATGGACAGAGTGTGTGTGAGAGAGAGATGGACAGAGTGTATATGTAGAGAGAGATGGACAGAGTGTGTGTGAGAGAGAGATGGACAGGGTGTGTCTGAGAGAGAGAGATGGACAGATTGTGTGTGAGAGAGAGATGGACAGGGTGTGTGTGAGAGAGAGATGGACAGAGTGTGTGTGAGAGAGAGATGGACGGGGTGTGTGTGTGTGTGAGAGAGACAGATAGAGTGTGTGTGTGAGAGAGAGAGATGGACAGGGTGTGTGTGTGAGAGAGAGAGATGGACAGAGTGTGTGTGTGAGAGAGAGAGATGGACAGGGTGTGTGTGAGAGAGAGATGGACAGAGTGTGTGAGAGAGAGATGGACAGGGTGTGTGTGAGAGAGAGATGGACAGAGTGTGTGTGTGAGAGAGAGAGATGGACAGAGTGTGTGTGAGAGAGAGATGGACAGGGTGTGTGTGAGAGAGAGAGATGGACAGGGTGTGTGTGAGAGAGAGATGGACAGAGTGTGTGTGAGAGAGAGATGGACAGAGTGTGTGTGTGAGAGAGATGGACAGGGTGTGTGTGAGAGAGAGATGGACAGAGTGTGTGTGAGAGAGAGATGGACAGGGTGTGTGTGAGAGAGAGATGGACAGGGTGTGTGTGAGAGAGAGATGGACAGAGTGTGTGAGAGAGAGATGGACAGGGTGTGTGTGAGAGAGAGATGGACAGAGTGTGTGTGAGAGAGAGAGATGGACAGAGTGTGTGTGTGAGAGAGAGATGGACAGATGGATAGTGTGTGTGTGAGAGAGAGAGAGATGGACAGAGTGTGTGTGAGAGAGAGATGGACAGAGTGTGTGTGAGAGAGATGGACAGAGTGTGTGTGAGAGAGAGATGGACAGGGTGTGTGTGAGAGAGAGATGGACAGAGTGTGTGTGAGAGAGAGATGGACAGAGTGTGTGTGAGAGAGAGATGGACAGGGTGTGTGTGAGAGAGAGATGGACAGAGTGTGTGTGTGAGAGAGAGAGATGGACAGAGTGTGTGAGAGAGAGATGGACAGGGTGTGTGTGAGAGAGAGATGGACAGAGTGTGTGTGAGAGAGAGATGGACAGAGTGTGTGTGAGAGAGAGATGGACAGAGTGTGTGTGTGAGAGAGAGAGAGAGAGAGTGTGTGTGTGAGAGAGAGATGGACAGAGTGTGTGAGAGAGAGATGGACAGGGTGTGTGTGTGAGAGAGATGGACTGTGTGTGTGTGAGAGAGAGATGGAGAGAGTGTGTGAGAGAGAGATGGACAGGGTGTGTGTGAGAGAGAGAGAGATGGACAGAGTGTGTGTGAGAGAGAGATGGACAGAGTGTGTGTGAGAGAGAGAGATGGACAGAGTGTGTGTGAGAGAGAGAGATGGACAGAGTGTGTGTGAGAGAGAGATGGACAGAGTGTGTGTGAGAGAGAGAGATGGACAGGGTGTGTGTGAGAGAGAGATGGACAGAGTGTGTGTGTGTGAGAGAGAGATGGACAGTGTGTGTGTGTGAGAGAGAGAGAGAGATGGACAGAGTGTGTGTGTGAGAGAGAGATGGACAGAGTGTGTGTGTGTGAGAGAGAGAGATGGACAGAGTGTGTGTGAGAGAGAGATGGACAGGGTGTGTGTGAGAGAGAGATGGACAGTGTGTGTGTGTGTGTGTGTGAGAGAGAGATGGACAGAGTGTGTGTGAGAGAGAGATGGACAGGGTGTGTGTGAGAGAGAGATGGACAGAGTGTGTGTGAGAGAGAGATGGACAGAGTGTGTGAGAGAGAGATGGACAGGGTGTGTGTGAGAGAGAGATGGACAGAGTGTGTGTGAGAGAGAGATGGACAGGGTGTGTGTGAGAGAGAGATGGACAGAGTGTGTGTGTGTGAGAGAGAGATGGACAGGGTGTGTGTGTGTGTGTGTGAGAGAGAGAGAGATGGACAGAGTGTGTGAGAGAGAGATGGACAGAGTGTGTGTGAGAGAGAGAGATGGACAGGGTGTGTGTGAGAGAGAGATGGACAGAGTGTGTGTGTGAGAGATGGACAGGGTGTGTGTGAGAGAGAGATGGACAGGGTGTGTGTGAGAGAGAGATGGACAGTGTGTGTGTGTGAGAGAGAGATGGACAGAGTGTGTGAGAGAGAGATGGACAGGGTGTGTGTGAGAGAGAGAGATGGACAGAGTGTGTGTGTGAGATGGACAGAGTGTGTGTGTGAGAGAGAGATGGACAGGGTGTGTGTGAGAGAGAGAGATGGACAGAGTGTGTGTGAGATAGAGATGGACAAGGTGTGTGTGAGAGAGACAGATGGACAGGGTGTGTGTGAGAGAGAGATGGACAGGGTATGTGTGAGAGAGAGATGGACAGGGTGTGTGTGTGACAGAGATGGACAGAGTGTTTGTGAGAGAGAGACGGACAGAGTGTGTGTGTGAGAGAGATGTACAGGGTGTGCGAGAGAGTGAGAGATGGACAGAGTGTGTGTGAGAGAGAGATGGACGGTGTGTGTGAGAGAGAGATGGACAGAGTGTGTGTGAGAGAGAGATGAACAGAGTGTGTGAGAGAGAGATGGACAGGATGTGTGTGAGAGAGAGATGGACAAAGTGTGTGTGTGTTTGTGAGATAGAGATGGACAGGGTGTGTGTGTGTGAGAGAGACAGGTAGAGTGTGTGTGTGAGAGAGATGGACAGGGTGTGTGTGTGACAGAGATGGACAGGGTGTGTGAGAGAGAGAGAGATGGACAGAGTGTTTGTGAGAGAGAAATGGATAGAGTGTGTGTGTGAGAGAGATGGACAGAGTGTGTGTGAGAGAGAGATGGATAGGGTGTGTGTGTGAGAGAGAGTGATGGACAGAGTGTGTGTAAGAGAGAGATTGACAGAGTGTGTGTGTGAGAGAGAGATGGACAGAGAGTGTGTGAGAGAGATGGACAGGGTGTGTGTGAGAGAGAGATGGACAGAGTGTGTGTGAGAGAGAGATGGACAGGGTGTGTGTGAGAGAGAGATGGACAGAGTGTGTGTGAGAGAGAGATGGACAGGGTGTGTGTGTGTGTGAGAGAGACAGGTAGAGTGTGTGCGTGAGAGAGAGATGGACAGGGTGGGTGTGTGTGTGTGTGAGAGAGATATGGACAGGGTGTGTGTGAGAGAGAGATGGACAGAGTGTGTGAGAGAGAGATGGACAGGGTGTGTGTGTGTTTGAGAGAGATGGACAGAGTGTGTGTGTGAGAGAGAGAGAGATGGACAGAGTGTGTGAGAGAGAGATGGACAGGGTGTGTGTGAGAGAGAGATGGACAGAGTGTGTGAGAGAGAGATGGACAGAGTGTGTGTGTGAGAGAGAGAGAGATGGACAGAGTGTGTGTGAGATAGAGATGGACAGGGTGTGTGTGAGAGAGAGATGGACAGGGTGTGTGTGTGTTTGAGAGAGATGGACAGGGTGTGTGTGTGTTTGAGAGAAATGGACAGAGTGTGTGTGTGAGAGAGAGAGAGATGGACAGAGTGTGTCTGAGATAGAGATGGACAGGGTGTGTGTGAGAGAGAGATGGACAGGGTGTGTGTGTGTTTGAGAGAGATAGACAGAGTGTGTGTGTGTGAGAGAGAGAGATGGACAGAGTGTGTGTGAGAGAGAGATGGACAGAGTTGTGTGTGAGAGAGAGATGGACAGAGTGTGTGTGAGAGAGAGATGGACAGAGTGTGTGAGAGAGAGATGGACAGGGTGTGTGTGAGAGAGAGATGGACAGAGTGTGTGTGTGTGTGAGAGAGAGAGAGATGGACAGAGTGTGTGTGAGAGAGAGAGATGGACAGAGTGTGTGTGAGAGAGAGATGGACAGAGTGTGTGTGTGAGAGAGAGATGGACAGAGTGTGTGAGAGAGAGATGGACAGGGTGTGTGTGAGAGAGAGATGGACAGAGTGTGTGTGAGAGAGAGATGGACAGGATGTGTGTGAGAGAGAGATGGACAGAGTGTGTGTGTGAGAGAGAGATGGACAGGGTGGGTGTGTGTGTGTGAGAGTTAGAGATGGACAGAGTGTGTGTGTGAGAGAGAGATAAAGGACAGGGTGTGTGTGTGAGAGAGATGGACAGGGTGTGTGTGTGAGAGATGCACATAGTGTGTGTGAGATAGAGATGGACAGAGTGTGCGTGAGAGAGAGATGGACAGGGTGTGTGTGAGAAGGAGTGTCGGACAGGGTGTGTGAGAGAGAGAGGGAGAGATGGACAGAGTGTGTGAGAGAGAGATGGACAGAGTGTGTGTGTGAGAGAGATGGACAGGGTGTGTGTGAGAGAGAGAGATGGACAGGGTGTGTGTGAGAGAGAGAGATGGACAGAGTGTGTGTGTGAGAGAGAGATGGACAGGGTGTGTGTGAGAGAGAGAGATGGACAGAGTGTGTGTGAGATAGAGATGGACAGGGTGTGTGTGAGAGAGAGAGATGGACAGGGTGTGTGTGAGAGAGAGATGGACAGGGTGTGTGTGAGAGAGAGATGGACAGGGTGTGTGTGTGAGAGAGATGGACAGGGTGTGTGAGAGAGTGAGAGATGGACAGAGTGTGTGTGAGAGAGAGATGGACAGAGTGTGTGTGTGAGAGAGAGATGGACAGAGTGTGTGTGAGAGAGAGATGGACAGAGTGTGTGAGAGAGAGATGGACAGGGTGTGTGTGAGAGAGAGATGGACAGTGTGTGTGTGTGTGTTTGTGAGAGAGAGATGGATAGGGTGTGTGTGAGAGAGAGAGATGGGTAGTGTGTGTGTGTGAGAGAGATGGACAGGGTGTGTGTGAGAGAGAGATGGACAGGGTGTGTGAGAGTGAGAGAGATGGACAGAGTGTGTGTGAGAGAGAGATGGACAGAGTGTGTGTGAGAGAGAGATGGACAGAGTGTGTGTGAGAGAGAGATGGACAGGGTGTGTGTGAGAGAGAGAGAGATGGACAGAGTGTGTGTGAGAGAGAGATGGACAGGGTGTGTGTGAGAGAGAGATGGACAGAGTGTGTGTGAGAGAGAGATGGACAGGGTGTGTGTGAGAGAGAGATGGACAGGGTGTGTGTGAGAGAGAGATGGACAGAGTGTGTGTGAGAGAGATGGACAGGGTGTGTGTGTGTGAGAGAGATGGACAGAGTGTGTGTGAGATAGAGATGGACAGGGTGTGTGTGTGTGAGAGAGAGATATGGACAGGGTGTGTGTGAGAGAGAGATGGACAGAGTGTGTGAGAGAGAGATGGACAGGGTGTGTGTGTGTTTGAGAGAGATGGACAGAGTGTGTGTGTGAGAGAGAGAGAGATGGACAGAGTTTGAGAGAGAGAGATGGACAGGGTGTGTGTGAGGGAGAGAGATGGACAGGGTGTGTGTGAGAGAGAGATGGACAGAGTGTGTGAGAGAGAGATGGACAGAGTGTGTGTGTGAGAGAGAGAGAGATGGACAGAGTGTGTGTGAGAGAGAGATGGACAGGGTGTGTGTGAGAGAGAGATGGACAGGGTGTGTGTGAGAGAGAGATGGACAGGGTGTGTGTGTGAGAGAGAGAGAGATGGACAGAGTGTGTGTGAGATAGAGATGGACAGGGTGTGTGTGAGAGAGAGATGGACAGGGTGTGTGTGTGTTTGAGAGAGATGGACAGAGTGTGTGTGTGTGAGAGAGAGAGATGGACAGAGTGTGTGTGAGAGAGAGATGGACAGGGTGTGTGTGAGAGAGAGATGGACAGAGTGTGTGTGAGAGAGAGATGGACAGAGTGTGTGAGAGAGAGATGGACAGGATGTGTGTGAGAGAGAGATGGACAGAGTGTGTGTGAGAGAGAGATGGACAGGATGTGTGTGAGAGAGAGATGGACAGAGTGTGTGTGTGTGTGAGAGAGAGAGAGATGGACAGAGTGTGTGTGAGAGAGAGATGGACAGAGTGTGTGAGAGAGAGATGGACAGGGTGTGTGTGAGAGAGAGATGGACAGAGTGTGTGTGAGAGAGAGATGGACAGGGTGTGTGTGAGAGAGAGATGGACAGAGTGTGTGTGTGTTTGTGAGATAGAGATGGACAGGGTGGGTGTGTGTGTGTGTGAGTTAGAGATGGACAGAGTGTGTGTGTGAGAGATGGACAGGGTGTGTGTTTGAGAGAGATAGACAGGGTGTGTGTGAGAGAGATGGACAGAGTGTGTGTGAGAGAGAGAGATGGACAGGGTGTGTGTGAGAGAGAGATGGACAGAGTGTGTGTGAGAGAGAGATGGACAGAGTGTGTGTGAGAGAGAGATGGACAGGGTGTGTGTGAGAGAGAGATGGACAGTGTGTGTGTGTGTGTTTGTGAGAGAGAGATGGATAGGGTGTGTGTGAGAGAGATGGACAGGTTAAGCGTGAGAGCGAGATGGACAGGGTGTGTCTGTGAGAGATGGATAAGGTCTATGTGTGAGAGAGAGATGGACAGAGTGTGTGTGAGACAGAGATGGACAGGATGTGTGTGAGAGAGAGATGGACAAAGTGTGTGTGTGTTTGTGAGATAGAGATGGACAGGGTGTGTGTGTGTGTGTGTGTGTGTGAGTTAGAGATGGACAGAGTGTGTGTGTGAGAGATGGACAGGGTGTGTGTTTGAGAGAGATGGACAGGGTGTGTGTGAGAGAGAGATGGACAGAGTGTGTGAGAGAGAGAGATGGACAGAGTGTGTGTGAGATAGAGATGGACAGAGTGTGCGTGAGAGAGAGATGGACAGAGTGTGTGTGTGAGAAGGAGTGTCGGACAGGGTGTGTGAGAGAGAGAGGGAGAGATGGACAGAGTGTGTGAGAGAGAGATGGACAGGGTGTGTGTGAGAGAGAGAGATGGACAGAGTGTGTGTGAGAGAGAGATGGACAGAGTGTGTGTGTGAGAGAGAGATGGACAGGGTGTGAGTGAGAGAGAGAGATGGACAGAGTGTGTGTGAGAGAGAGATGGACAAGGTGTGTGTGAGAGAGAGAGATGGACAGGGTGTGTGTGAGAGAGAGATGGACAGGGTGTGTGTGTGACAGAGATGGACAGAGTGTTTGTGAGAGAGAGACGGACAGAGTGTGTGTGTGAGAGAGATGGACAGGGTGTGTGAGAGAGTGAGAGATGGACAGAGTGTGTGTGAGAGAGAGATGGACGGTGTGTGTGAGAGAGAGATGGACAGAGTGTGTGTGAGAGAGAGATGAACAGAGTGTGTGAGAGAGAGATGGACAGGATGTGTGTGAGAGAGAGATGGACAAAGTGTGTGTGTGTTTGTGAGATAGAGATGGACAGGGTGTGTGTGTGTGAGAGAGACAGGTAGAGTGTGTGTGTGAGAGAGATGGACAGGGTGTGTGTGTGAGAGAGATGGACAGGGTGTGTGTGAGAGAGAGAGAGATGGACAGAGTGTGTGTGAGAGAGAGATGGATAGAGTGTGTGTGTGAGAGAGATGGACAGAGTGTGTGAGAGAGAGATGGACAGGGTGTGCGAGAGAGTGAGAGATGGACAGAGTGTGTGTGAGAGAGAGATGGACAGGGTGTGTGTGAGAGAGAGATGGACAGAGTGTGTGTGAGAGAGATGGACAGGGTGTGTGTGAGAGAGAGATGGACAGGGTGTGTGTGAGAGAGAGATGGACAGAGTGTGTGTGAGAGAGATGGACAGGGTGTGTGTGTGAGAGAGATGGACAGAGTGTGTGTGAGATAGAGATGGACAGGGTGTGTGTGTGTGAGAGAGAGAGATGGACAGGGTGTGTGTGAGAGAGAGATGGACAGAGTGTGTGTGAGAGAGAGATGGACAGGGTGTGTGTGTGAGAGAGAGAGAGATGGACAGGGTGAGTGTGACAGAGAGAGATGGACAGAGTGTGCGTGTGTGAGAGATAGAGAAAGACAGATGGACAGAGTGTGTGTGAGAGAGAGATGGACAGAGTGTGTGTGAGAGAGAGATGGACAGAGTGTGTGTGAGAGAGAGATGGACAGAGTGTGTGAGAGAGAGATGGACAGAGTGTGTGTGAGAGAGAGATGGACAGAGTGTGTGAGAGAGAGAGATGGACAGGGTGTGTGTGAGAGAGAGAGATGGACAGAGTGTGTGTGAGAGAGAGATGGACAGGGTGTGTGTGAGAGAGAGAGATGGACAGGGTGTGTGTGAGAGAGAGATGGACAGAGTGTGTGAGAGAGAGATGGACAGAGTGTGTGTGTGAGAGAGAGAGAGATGGACAGAGTGTGTGTGAGAGAGAGATGGACAGGGTGTGTGTGAGAGAGAGATGGACAGGGTGTGAGTGTGTTTGAGAGAGATGGACAGTGTGTGTGTGTGTTTGAGAGAAATGGACAGAGTGTATGTGTGAGAGAGAGAGAGATGGACAGAGTGTATGTGTGAGAGAGAGAGAGATGGACAGAGTGTGTCTGAGATAGAGATGGACAGGGTGTGTGTGAGAGAGAGATGGACAGGGTGTGTGTGTGTGTGAGAGAGACAGATAGAGTGTGTGTGTGAGAGAGAGATGGACAGAGTGTGTGTGAGAGAGATGGACAGGGTGTGTGTGAGAGAGAGATGGACAGAGTGTGTGTGAGAGAGAGATGGACAGAGTGTGTGAGAGAGAGATGGACAGGGTGTGTGTGAGAGAGAGATGGACAGGGTGTGTGTGAGAGAGAGAGATGGACAGAGTGTGTGTGAGAGAGAGATGGACAGGGTGTGTGTGTGAGAGAGAGATGGACAGGGTGTGTGTGAGAGAGAGAGAGATGGACAGAGTGTGTGTGAGAGAGAGATGGACAGAGTGTGTGAGAGAGAGATGGACAGGGTGTGTGAGAGAGAGATGGACAGAGTGTGTGTGAGAGAGAGATGGACAGGGTGTGTGTGAGAGAGAGAGATGGACAGAGTGTGTGTGAGAGAGAGATGGACAGAGTGTGTGAGAGACAGATGGACAGGATGTGTGTGAGAGAGAGATGGACAGAGTGTGTGTGAGGCAGAGATGGACAGGATGTGTGTGAGAGAGAGATGGACAAAGTGTGTGTGTGTGTGAGAGAGAGAGATGGACAGAGTGTGTGTGAGAGAGAGAGATAGACAGGTTGTGTGTGAGAGAGAGATGGACAGAGTGTGTGTGAGAGAGAGATGAACAGAGTGTGTGAGAGAGAGATGGACAGGATGTGTGTGAGAGAGAGATGGACAGAGTGTGTGTGAGACAGAGATGGACAGGATGTGTGTGAGAGAGAGATGGACAAAGTGTGTGTGTGTTTGTGAGATAGAGATGGACAGGGTGGGTGTGTGTGTGTGTGAGTTAGAGATGGACAGAGTGTGTGTGTGAGAGATGGACAGGGTGTGTGTTTGAGAGAGATAGACAGGGTGTGTGTGAGAGAGATGGACAGAGTGTGTGTGTGAGAGATGGACATAGTGTGTGTGAGAGAGAGATGGACAGAGTGTGTGTGAGAGAGAGATGGACAGAGTGTGTGTGAGACAGAGATGGACAGGGTGTGTGTGAGAGAGAGATGGACAGAGTGTGTGTGAGAGAGATGGACAGGGTGTGTGTGAGAGAGAGATGGACAGAGTGTGTGTGAGAGATGTGTGTGTGTGAGTTAGAGATGGACAGAGTGTGTGTGTGAGAGATGGACAGGGTGTGTGTTTGAGAGAGATAGACAGGGTGTGTGAGAGAGAGATGGACAGAGTGTGTTTTAGAGAGAGATGGACAGAGTGTGTGTGAGAGAGAGATGGACAGGGTGTGTGTGAGAGAGAGATGGACAGGGTGTGTGTGAGAGAGAGATGGACAGGATGTGTGTGAGAGAGAGATGGACAGTGTGTGTGTGAGAGAGAGATGGACAGGGTGTGTGTGAGAGAGAGATGGACAGAGTGTGTGTGAGAGAGAGATGGACAGGATGTGTGTGAGAGAGAGATGGACAGAGTGTGTGTGAGAGAGATGGACAGGGTGTGTGTGAGAGAGAGATGGACAGGGTGTGTGTGAGAGAGATGGACAGAGTGTGTGTGTGTGTGAGAGAGAGAGATGGACAGAGTGTGTGTGAGAGAGATGGACAGGGTGTGTGTGAGAGAGAGATGGACAGGGTGTGTGTGAGAGAGATGGACAAAGTGTGTGTGTGTGTGAGAGAGAGAGATGGACAGGGTGTGTCTGTGAGAGATGGATAAGGTCTATGTGTGAGAGAGAGATGGACAGAGTGTGTGTGAGACAGAGATGGACAGGATGTGTGTGAGAGAGAGATGGACAAAGTGTGTGTGTGTTTGTGAGATAGAGATGGACAGGGTGGGTGTGTGTGTGTGTGAGTTAGAGATGGACAGAGTGTGTGTGTGAGAGATGGACAGGGTGTGTGTTTGAGAGAGATAGACAGGGTGTGTGTGAGAGAGATGGACAGAGTGTGTGTGTGAGAGATGGACATAGTGTGTGTGAGATAGAGATGGACAGAGTGTGCGTGAGAGAGAGATGGACAGAGTGTGTGTGAGACAGAGATGGACAGGATGTGTGTGAGAGAGAGATGGACAGAGTGTGTGTGAGAGAGATGGACAGGGTGTGTGTGAGAGAGAGATGGACAGAGTGTGTGTGAGAGAGAGATGGACAGGGTGTGTGTGAGAGAGAGATGGACAGAGTGTGTGAGAGAGAGATGGACAGGGTGTGTGTGAGAGAGAGATGGACAGGGTGTGTGTGAGAGAGATGGACAGAGTGTGTGTGAGAGAGATGGACAGGGTGTGTGTGTGTGAGAGAGATGGACAGGGTGTGTGTGAGAGAGATGGACAGAGTGTGTGTGTGAGAGATGGACAGAGTGTGTGTGAGAGAGAGATGGACAGAGTGTGTGTGAGAGAGAGATGGACAGAGTGTGTGTGAGAGAGAGATGGACAGAGTGTGTGTGAGAGAGAGATGGATAGGGTGTGTGTGAGAGAGAGATGGACAGAGTGTGTGAGAGAGAGATGGACAGGGTGTGTGTGAGAGAGAGAGATGGACAGGGTGTGTGTGAGAGAGAGATGGACAGAGTGTGTGTGTGAGAGATGGACAGGGTGTGTGTTTGAGAGAGATAGACAGAGTGCGTGTGTGAGAGATGGACATAGTGTGTGTGAGAGAGAGATGGACAGAGTGTGTGTGAGAGAGAGATGGACAGAGTGTGTGTGAGAGAGAGATGGACAGAGTGTGTGTGAGAGAGAGATGGACAGAGTGTGTGAGAGAGAGATGGACAGGGTGTGTGTGAGAGAGAGATGGACAGGGTGTGTGTGAGAGAGAGATGGACAGAGTGTGTGTGAGAGAGAGATGGACAGAGTGTGTGTGAGAGAGAGATGGACAGAGTGTGTGTGAGAGAGAGTGTCGGACAGGGTGTGTGTGTGTGAGAGAGACAGAGAGGCAACCCTGGAGCTTCTGTCCTTTACCTTGGATCTAACTCCCTGAACTCACTTTGCAGGACCTCGTCACTGCTCCTACCCATGTTCTTGGTACCGACGTGGGTCACAACTTCTGGCTGCTCACTTTCCCACTTCTGAATGCTGTGTACTTGATCTAAGATGTCCTTGACCCTGCCACCTGGGAGGCAACATCCCATCTGGGAATCTTCTTTCTGTTCCCCTCACCACTGTATCCCCTAACACTCCTGCTCACCTCTTCTCCCCATTCCCTTCTGAGCCACAGAGACCTGAACACTATGGCTTATGCCTGACAGGTCATCCACACTCCCTCCCCAACAGTATCCATAAAATATAGGAGCAGAAGGAAGCCTTTCAACCTTCACAGCTTTCAGTGAGATCATTCATGCTCCCCTCCCATTATTCTGAATTCAAGTGAATACAGGCCTAGAGCCATCAAACACTTCTCATATGACAAGCTATTCAATCCTGAAATCATTTTTGTGAACCTCCTTTGAACTCTCTCCAGTTTCAGCACATCCTTTCTAAGATAAGGGGCCCAAAACTGACCGACTATACTCAAAGTGAGGCCTCCCCAGTGCTTCATAAAGCCTCAACATTACATCCATGCTTTTATTTTCTACACCTCTTAAAATGAATATTAAAATTGCATTTGCTTTCCTGCAAGTTAGCCTTCAGGGAATCCTACTCAAGTCCCTTTGCACCTCAGATTTTTGAATTTTCTCCCCTCTTAGAAAATAGTCAACCCTTTCATTTGTTCTAGCAAAGTGCATGACAATACATTCCAACAGTGACCTCTGTGGAACACCACTAGTCACCAGCAGTCAATCAGAAAAGGCTCCCTTTATTCCCACTCTGCCTCCTGCCGATCAGCCAGTATCTGATTGTATCTTTCCTATAATATCATGGGCTGTTATCTTGCTGACTAGCCTCATGTGTGTCACCTTGTCAAAGGCCTTCTGAAAATCCAAATATACAACATCCACTGATTTTCCTTCGTCTATCCTGCTTGTTATTTCCTCAAAGAATTCCAACAGATTTGTCAGGCAAGATGTTCCATGAAGGAAAATATTGCTTGACAAACCAAAGTGGTACACCTATTGTTGAAGGGAATGGTCACTGGCTGCCTGTCCCCTTTCTATCTCCTGACCATCACCCAGTTACCTGTATCCTGCAATTTGGGTGTAACTACCTCTCTGTATGTCCTATCTATCACCCCTTCAGCCTCCCAAACATCCGGAGTTCATCCAGTTCCAGCTCCATCTCCTTAACATGGATTGTTAGAAGCTGCAGCTGGATGCACTTCTCGCAGGTGTAGTCATCAGGGACACCGGAGGTCTCCCTGCCTTCCCACGTCCTGCAAGAGGTGCATTTTACTATTCTGCCTGGCATCGCCTCTTTCCTAAACGTTAAAACAAAAAAAAATCTAACAATGGCCTATGCCTCACCTCGCCGAACCAAAGCTTCAACTCCCCACTTCGATACCGGCCCACTCACACAATGGCCGCTCCGCTTAAATCTAACCTTTTATTGATCATTTCCAAGTGCTTAATTATGCACAATCCAACGTCTCCTGGGGAACTGTGACGCGCAAAATGTACCACCCACTCGCTTCTTTCAAACTTTCTCCCCCTTTACGCAATCCAATGTCTCCTTAGGAACTGTGCCACTCAAAATGTGCCGACAACCTCCGCTCGCTTCTTTTAAAGTCCCCCCTCTCCCTCTGCGCAATCCAATGTCTCCTCGCAAACTGTGCCGCGCAAAATATGCCGACTGACTGCGCTCGCTTCTTTTAAACTGTCTCTCTCAATGCAATTCAATGTCTCCTCGGGAACTGTGGCGCGCAAAAATGTGCAAATGCCCCTGCTCGCTTCTTTTAAACTCCCCTTCTCTTTCCACACTCCAATGTCTCCTTTGGAACTGTGGTGCGTAAAACCTGCTAACTGTCCCCGCTCCCTTCTTTTAAACCCACTCGCACTCAACAGAATAGGAGATCTCCTAGGGAACTGTGGCGCACTGAACACGCTCGCTATTTTTCCCTCTTCCTCCTCCCTCAAGCTTCCCCTCCCAGCGATCCAATCACCCCTTGGGAACTGTGCCACGCAAAATGTGCCCTGCTCGCTTCTTTTAAACTCACTCGCACTCCACACAATCTGACATCTCTTCAGGAACTGAAGCGCACAAAATAGGCCGACTGCCGTGCACGCCTCTTTTACAGTCTAATTCCAACTCACTCCCACCTCGCTCTATCCACAATCCAATGTCTACTCGGGAACTGTGCCACGAAAAAATCACCGACTACACCCGCTCATTTCTTTTAAACCCTCTCTGCTCGACGCAATCCAATGTCTTCTTGGGATTTGTGGGACGCAGAATGAGCTCAATCCACCGCTCGTGTCAAGTAAACGTTATCTCCGCGCAATAAAATGCCCCATTGGGAACTGGCGCACGAAAAATGCACAGGATGTGTGTGTGTGTGAGAGAGATGGACAGGGTGTGTGTATGAGAAAGAGATGGACAGAGTGTGTGAGAGAGAGATGGACAGGGTGTGTGTGAAAGAGATGGACAAGGTGTGTGTGAGAGAGATGGACAGGGTGTGTGAGAGAGAGATGGACAGGGTGTGTGTGTGAGAGAGAGATGGACAAGGTGTGTGTGTGAGAGAGAGAGATGGACAAGGTGTGTGTGAGAGAGATGGACAGGGTGTGTGAGAGAGAGATGGACAGGGTGTGTGTGTGTGAGAGAAACAGGTAGAGTGTGTGCGTGAGAGCGAGATGGACAGGGTGGGTGTGTGTGTGTGTAAGAGAGATATGGACAGGGTGTGTGTGAGAGAGAGATGGACTGAGTGTGTGAGAGAGAGATGGACAGGGTGTGTGTGAGAGAGAGAGATGGACAGAGTGTGTGTGAGATAGAGATGGACAGGGTGTGTGTGAGAGAGAGAGATGGACAGGGTGTGTGTGAGAGAGATGGACAGGGTATGGGTGAGAGATGGACAGAGTGTGTGTGTGAGAGATGGACAGAGTGTGTGTAAGAGAGAGATGGACAGAGTATGTGAGAGAGAGATGGACAGAGTGTGTGTGAGAGAGAGATGGACAGGGTGTGTGTGAGAGAGATGGACAAGGTGTGTGTGAGAGAGATGGACAGGGTGTGTGAGAGAGAGATGGACAGGGTGTGTCTGTCAGAGAGAGAGATGGACAGGATGTGTGTGTGAGAGATGGACAGGGTGTGTGTGAGAGAGAGATGGACAGGGTGTGTGTGTGTGAGAGAGAGAGATACACAGGGTGAGTGTAAGAGAGAGATGGACAGGTGTTTGTGAAAGAGAGATGGACAGGGTGTGTGTGTGTGAGAGAGAGAGAGATACACAGGATGAGTGTAAGAGAGAGATGGACAGGTGTTTGTGAGAGAGAGATGGACAGGGTGAGTGTCTAAGAGATATGGACAAGGTATGTCTGTGTGAGTGAGAGCACGAACGAAAGGGTGTGTGTGAGAGAGAGAGAGATGGAGAACGTGTGTGTGTGTGGACAGGGTGTGTTTACGAGTGAGAGAGATGCACATGGTGTGTGAGAGAGACAGAGATGGACAGGGTGTTTGTGGGAGAGAGAGAGATGGACAGGGTGTGTGTGAGAGAGAGAGAGATGGACAGGGTGTGTATGTGAGAGAGTGAGATGGACAATGTGTGGGTATGTGTGAGAGAGATGGACAGGGTGTGTGTGAGAGAGAGATGGACAGGGTGTGTCTGTCAGAGAGAGAGATGGACAAGATGTGTGTGTGAGAGATGGACAGGGTGTGTGTGAGAGAGAGATGGACAGGGTGTGTGTGTGAGAGAGAGAGAGATACACAGGGTGAGTGTAAGAGAGAGATGGACAGGTGTTTGTGAAAGAGGGATGGACAGGGTGTGTGTGTGTGAGAGAGAGAGAGATACACAGGATGAGTTTAAGAGAGAGATGGACAGGTGTTTGTCAGAGAGAGATGGACAGGGTGAGTGTCTGAGAGATATGGACAAGGTATGTCTGTGTGAGTGAGAGCACGAACAAAAGGGTATGTGTGAGAGAGAGAGAGATGGAGAACGTGTGTGTGTGTGGACAGGGTGTGTTTACAAGTGAGAGAGATGCACATGGTGTGTGAGAGAGACAGAGATGGACAGGGTGTTTGTGGGAGAGAGAGAGATGGACAGGTTAAGCGTGAGAGCGAGATGGACAGGGTGTGTCTGTGAGAGATGGATAAGGTCTATGTGTGAGAGAGAGATGGACAGGGTGTGTGTGAGAGAGAGAGATGGACAGGGTGTGTGTGAGAGAGATGGACAGGGTGTGTGTGAGAGAGAGATGGACAGGAGTGTGTGTGAGAGAGAGAGATGGACAGGGTGAGTGTGTGTGAGATATGGACAAGGTTTGTCTGTGTGAACGCACGATCGAAATGGTGTGTGTCAGAGAGAGAGATGGACAGCGTGTGTTAGAGAGAGAGATGGACAGAGTATGTATGTGAGAGAGACAGAGATGGACAGGGTTTCTGTGGGAGAGAGAGAGAGATGGACAGAGTGTGTCAGGGAGAGAGAGAGATGGACAGGGTGTGTTTATGAGTGAGAGAGTTCAACAAGTTGTGTGTGAGAGAGAGTTGGACACGGTGTGTGTGAGAGAGATGTACAGGATGTTTGTGAGTGAGAGCAAGAGAGAGGGAGATGGACGGGAGTGTGTGAGAGAGAGAGATATGGACAGAGTGTGTGAGAGAAAGAGAGATGCACAGGGTGTGTGTTGAGACAGTGAGATGGACATGGTGTGTGTGAGAGAGAGAGAGAGATGGACAGGTTGTGTGTGAGAGAGAGATGGACAGGGTGTGTGTGAGAGAGAGATGGACATGGTGTGTGTGAGAGAGAGAGAGAGATGGACAGGTTGTGTGTGAGAGAGAGATGGACATGGTGTGTGTGAGAGAGAGATGGACAGGGTGTGTGTGAGAGAGAGATGGACAGGGTGTGTCTGTCAGAGAGAGAGATGGACAGAGTGTGTGTGAGAGAGATGACAGAGTGTGTGTGAGAGAGAGAGATGGACAGGATGTGTGTGTGAGAGATGGACAGGGTGTGTGTGAGAGAGAGATGGACAGGGTGTGTGTGTGAGAGAGATGGACAGGGTGTGTCTGTCAGAGAGAGAGATAGACAGAGTGTGTGTGAGATAGATGGACAGAGTGTGTGTGAGAGAGAGAGATGGACAGGGTGTGTGTGAGAGAGAGATGGACAGGGTGTGTGTGTGTGAGAGAGAGAGATACACAGGGTGAGTGTAAGAGAGAAATGGGCAGGTGTTTGTGAGAGAGAGATGGACAGGGTGTGTGTGTAAGAGAGAGAGAGATACACAGGATGAGTGTAAGAGAGAGATGGACAGGATATTTGCCAGAGAGAGATGGACAGGCTTTTTGCAAGAGAGAGATGGACAGGGTGTGTCTGTCAGAGAGAGAGATGGACAGAGTGTGTGTGAGAGAGATGGACAGAGTGTGTGTGAGAGAGAGAGATGGACAGGGTGTGTGTGAGAGAGAGATGGACAGGTGTTTGTGAGAGAGAGATGGACAGGGTGAGTGTCTGAGAGATATGGACAAGGTATGTCTGTGTGAGTGAGAGCACGAACGAAAGGGTGTGTGTGAGAGAGAGAGATGGAGAACGTGTGTGTGTGTGGACAGGGTGTGTTTACGAGTGAGAGAGATGCACATGGTGTGTGAGAGAGACAGAGATGGACAGGGTGTTTGTGGGAGAGAGAGAGAGATGGACAGGTTAAGCGTGAGAGCGAGATGGACAGGGTGTGTCTGTGAGAGATGGATAAGGTCTATGTGTGAGAGAGAGATGGACAGGGTGTGTGTGAGAGAGAGAGATGAACAAGTTGTGTGTGAGAGAGAGATGGACAGGGTGTGTCTGTGAGAGAGAGAGATGGACAGGGTGAGTGTGTGTGAGATATGGACAAGGTTTGTCTGTGTGAACGCATGATCGAAATGCTGTGTGTCAGAGAGAGAGATAGACAGGGTGTGTTAGAGAGAGAGATGGACAGAGTGTGTATGTGAGAGAGACAGAGATGGACAGGGTTTCTGTCGGAGAGAGAGAGAGATGGACAGGGTGAGTGTGTGAGAGATGGACAGAGTGTGTCAGGGAGAGAGAGAGATGGACAGGGTGTGTTTATGAGTGAGAGAGACGGACAAGTTGTGTGTGAGAGAGAGTTGGATAGGGTGTGTGTGAGAGAAGAGAGAGAGATGGACAGGTTGTGTGTGAGAGAGAGATGGACATGGTGTGTGTGAGAGAGAGATGGACAGGGTGTGTCTGTCAGAGAGAGAGATGGACAGGTTTTGTGTGAGAGAGAGAGAGAGAGATGGACAGGGTGTGTATGTGAGAGAGTGAGATGGACAATGTGTGGGTGTGTGTGTGAGAGAGATGGACAGGGTGTGTGTGTGTGAGAGATGGACAGGGTGTGTGTGAGAGAGAGATGGACAGTGTGTGTGTGAGAGAGAGATGGACAGGGTGTGTCTGTCAGAGAGAGAGATGGACAGGTTGTGTGTGAGAGAGAGAGAGAGATGGACAGGGTGTGTATGTGAGAGAGTGAGATGGACAATGTGTGGGTGTGTGTGTGAGAGAGATGGACAGGGTGTGTGTGTGAGAGATGGACAGGGTGTGTGTGTGTGAGAGAGAGAGAGAGATGGACTGGGTATTTGCCAGAGAGAAATGCACAGGGTTTTTGTCTGAGAGAGAGATGTACAGGGTGTTTGTGGGAGAGAGAGAGAGATGGACAGGGTGAGTGTGTCTGTCAGAGAGAGATGGACATGGTGTGTGTGGGAGAGAGAGATTGACAGGGTGTGTGAGAGAGAGATGGACGGAGTGTGTGTGTGAGAGAGAGAGAGATGGACAGGGTGTGTGTGAGAGAGAGACGGACAGTGTATGCGAGTGAGAGAGAGATGGACAGAGTGTGTGTCTGAGAGAGACCGATAAGGTGGGTCTGAGAGAGAGATTGACAGGGTGTGTGAGAGAGAGATGGACAGGGTGTGTGTGTGAGAGAGAGAAAGAGACAGGTTGTGCGTGAGAGCAAGATGGACAGAATGTGTGAGAGAGAGATGGACAGGGTGTGTGTGAGAGAGCGAGATGGACAAGATGTGTGTGTGAGAGATGGACAGAATGTGTGTGTGTGAGAGAGATAGACAGTGTATCTGTGAGAGAGAGATGTACATGCTGTTTGTGAGTGAGAGAGACAGATGGACAGGGTGTGTGAGAGAGAGATGGACAGGGAGTGAGAGAGAGAGATGGACAAAGTGTGTATGTGAGAGAGTGAGATGGACAATGTGTTGGTGTGTGTGTGAGAGAGATGGACAGGGTGAGTGCGTGAGAGAGAGAGAGATGGACAGGGTGTGTGTAAGAGAGAGATGGTCAGGGTATTTGCCAGAGAGAGATGGACAGGGTTTTTGTGAGAGAGAGATGGACAGGGTGAGTGTCTGAGAGATATGGACAAGGTATGTCTGTGTGAGTGAGAGCACGATCGAAAGGGTGTGTGTGAGAGAGAGAGATGGAGAACGTGTGTGTGTGTGGACAGGGTGTGTTTATGAGTGAGAGAGATGCACATGGTGTGTGAGAGAGACAGAGATGGACAGGGTGTTTGTGGGAGAGAGAGAGAGATGGACAGGGTGTGTGTGTCTGTCAGAGAGAGATGGACAGGGTGTGTGAGAGAGAGATGGACAGAGTGTGTGTGTGAGAGATGGACAGAGTG
The DNA here is from genome assembly GCF_963921235.1 of Mobula hypostoma. Classification (NCBI taxonomy): domain Eukaryota; kingdom Metazoa; phylum Chordata; class Chondrichthyes; order Myliobatiformes; family Myliobatidae; genus Mobula; species Mobula hypostoma. The sequence continues at coordinate 297,327 of NW_026948166.1, read as the reverse complement.
TGTGTGAGAGAGTGAGATAGACAAGGTGTGTGTGTGAGAGAGAGATGGACAGTGTATGCGAGTGAGAGAGAGATGGACAGTGTGTCTGAGAGAGAGATGGATAAAGTGTGTCTGAGAGAGAGATTGACTGGGTGTGTGAGAGAGAGAGATGGACAGTGTATCTGTGAGAGAGAGATGTACATGCTGTTTGTGAGAGAGAGAGATGGACAAGGTGTGTGTGTGTGTGTGAGAGCACGATCGAAAGGGAGAGAGATGGATAGTGTGTGTTTATGAGTGAGAGAGATGGACAGGGATTATGTGTGAGAGAGAGATGGACAAGGTGTCTGTGTGCGAGAGAGATGGACAGGGTGTGTGTGAGAGAGAGAGAGATGGATAGTGTTTGTGTGTGTGAGAGTGAGATGGACAATGTGGGTGTGTGAGAGAGAGATGGACAGAGTGTATGTGAGAGAGAAAGAGAGAGATGGACGAGGTGTGTGAGAGAGAAAGAGAGAGATGGATAAGGTCTGTGTGTCAGAGAGAGATGCACAGGGTGTGTGACAGAGATGGACAGAGTGTGTATGTGAGAGAGAGATGGACAATGTGTGTGTGTGTGTGTGTGTATGAGAGAGAGATGGACAGGGTGAGTGTGTGAGAGAGAGTTGGACACAGTGTGTGTGAGAGAGAGAGAGATAGACAGGTTGTGCGTGAGAGCGAGATGGACAGAGTGTGTGTGAGAGAGAGATGAACAGCGTCTTTGTGAGAGAGAGCAAGAGCGAGATTGACAGGGCTGTGTGTGTGAGAGAGAGAGATGGACAGAGTGTGTGAGAGAGCAAGATGGACAGATTGTGTGAGAGAGAGAGATGGACAGGGTGTGTGTGAGAGAGCGAGATGGACAAGGAGTGTGTGTGAGAGATGGACAGAATGTGTGTGTGAGAGAGAGATTGACAGGGTCGGTGAGAGAGAGAGATAGACAGTGTATCTGTGAGAGAGAGATGTACATGCTGTTTGTGAGTGAGAGAGAGAGATGGACAGAGTGTGAGAGAGAAAGAGAGGGACAGAGTGTGTGTGAGCGAGAGATGGACAGTGTGTGTGTGTGAGAGAGATGGACAGAGTGTGTGTGAAGAGAGATAGACAGGATCTTTGTGAGAGAGAGAGAGATGGCCAGGGTGTGTGAGAGAGAGATATGGACAGAGTGTGTGTGTGTGTGCGTGTGAGAGAGAGAGATGGAAAGGGTGTTTATGAGAGAGAACAAGAGAGAGAGATGGACAGGTTATGTGTGTGAGAGTGAGATAGACAGGGTGTGTGAGAGAGAGATGGACAGAGTGTGAAAGAGAGAAAGATGGACAAAGTGTGTGTGAGAGAGAGATGGACAGGGTTTGAGAGAGAGATGGACACGGTGTGAGAGAGAGAGATGGACAGAGTGTGTGTGAGAGAGAGATGGACAGGGGTGTGTGTGAGAGAGATGGACAGAGTGTGTGTGAGAGAAAGAGAGATGGACAGACTGTGAGAGAGAGAGATAGACAGGGTGTGTGTGAGAGCACGGTCGAAAGGGTGTGTTTATGAGTGAGAGAGATGGACAAATTGTGTGTGAGAGAGAGAAAGAGAGATGGACAGGATGTGTGAAAGAGAGAGACATGGACAGAGTGTGTGAGAGGGAGAGATGGACAGGGTGTGTGTGTGTGTGTGTGAGAGAGGTGCACAGGGTGTGTCAGAGAGATGAACAGAGTGTGTGAGAGAGAGATGGACAGGGTTTGTGCGTGAGAGAGAGATGGACAGGGTGTGTGAGAGTGAGAGATGGACAGAGTGTGTGAGAGGGAGAGATGGACAGGGTGTGTGTGTGAGAGAGAGATGGACAGGGTGTGTGAGAGAGAGAGATGGACAGAGTGTGTGAGAGGGAGAGATGGACAGGGTGTGTGTGTGTGTGAGAGAGAGGTGCACAGGGTGTGTCAGAGAGATGAACAGAGTGTGTGAGAGAGAGATGGACAGGGTTTGTGCGTGAGAGAGAGATGGACAGGGTGTGTGAGAGAGAGAGATGGACAGAGTGTGTGAGAGGGAGAGATGGACAGGGTGTGTGTGTGTGTGTGAGAGAGGTGCACAGGGTGTGTCAGAGAGATGAACAGAGTGTGTGAGAGAGAGATGGACAGGGTTTGTGCGTGAGAGAGAGATGGACAGGGTGTGTGAGAGAGAGAGATGGACAGAGTGTGTGAGAGGGAGAGATGGACAGGGTGTGTGTGTGTGAGAGAGAGGTGCACAGGGTGTGTCAGAGAGATGAACAGAGTGTGTGAGAGAGAGATGGACAGGGTTTGTGCGTGAGAGAGAGATGGACAGGGTGTGTGAGAGAGAGAGATGGAAAGAGTGTGTGAGAGGGAGAGATGGACAGGGTGTGTGTGTGTGTGAGAGAGGTGCACAGGGTGTGTCAGAGAGATGAACAGAGTGTGTGAGAGAGAGATGGACAGGGTTTGTGCGTGAGAGAGAGATGGACAGGGTGTGTGAGAGAGAGAGATGGACAGAGTGTGTGTGAGAGAGAGAGATGGACAGGGTGTGTGTGAGAGAGAGATGGACAGAGTGTGTGTGAGATAGAGATGGACAGGGTGTGTGTGAGAGAGAGAGATGGACAGGGTGTGTGTGAGAGATAGCAAGAGAGACAGAGATATGCACAGGGTGTGTGAGAGAGAGATGGACAGAGTATGTGAGTGAGAGATGGACAGGGTGTGTGTGTGAGAGAGAGATAGAGATAGAGAGAGAGAGAGAGAGACGGACAGGTTGTGTGTGAGAGAGAGTTGGATGGTGTGTGTGAGAGAGAGATGGACAGGGTGTGTGTGAGAGAGAGATGGACAGGGTGTGTGTGAGAGAGAGAGATGGACAGAGTGTGTGTGTGTGTGAGAGAGAGAGAGAGAGAGAGAGAGAGATGGACAGTGTGTGAGAGAGAGATGGACAGGTTGTGTAAGAGAGAGATGGACAGAGTGTGTGTGAGAGAGATGGACAGAGTGTGTGTGAGAGAGAGAGATGGACACGGTGTGTGTGAGAGAGAGATGGACAGGGTGTGTGTGAGAGAGAGAGATGGACAGAGTGTGTGTGTGTGTGAGAGAGAGAGAGAGAGAGAGAGATGGACAGTGTGTGAGAGAGAGATGGACAGGTTGTGTAAGAGAGAGATGGACAGAGTGTGTGTGAGAGAGATGGACAGAGTGTGTGTGAGAGAGAGAGATGGACAGGGTGTGTGTGAGAGAGAGAGATGGACAGGGTGTGTGTGAGAGACAGAGATGGACAGAGTATGTGAGAGAGAGAGAGATGGACGGGTGTGTGAGAGAGAGAGATGGACAGTGTGTGAGAGAGAGATGGACAGGTTGTGTAAGAGAGAGATGGACAGAGTGTGTGTGAGAGAGATGGACAGGTTGTGTAAGAGAGAGATGGACAGAGTGTGTGTGAGAGAGATGGACAGAGTGTGTGTGAGAGAGAGAGATGGACAGGGTGTGTGTGAGAGAGAGAGATGGACAGGGTGTGTGTGAGAGACAGAGATGGACAGAGTATGTGAGAGAGAGAGATGGACGGGTGTGTGAGAGAGAGAAAGATGGATGGAAGTGTGTGTGAAAGAGAGATGGAGTGGGTATATGTGAGAGAGAGATGCACAGGATATGCACAGAGATGCACAGGACAGATGGACAGAAGGTGCAAGAGAGAGAGAAGGAGTGATGGACAGGGTGTCTGTGTGAGAGAATGAGAAATGGAGAGGGTATGTGTGTAAGAGAGAGATGGACAGAGTGTGTGTGAGAGGGATGGACAGAGTGTGTGAGAGACAGAGAGATGGACAGGTGTGTGTGAGAGAGATGAACAGGTTGTGTGTGTAAGAGAGAGATGAACAGGGTGTGTGTGTGTGAGAGAGAGAGATGGACAGGGTGTGTGTGTGAGAGAGAGATGGACAGGGTGTGTGTGTGTGAGAGAGAGATGGATAGAGTGTGTGTGAAAGAGAGAGATGGACAGGGTGTGTGTGAAAGAGAGATGGATAGAGTGTGTGTGAGAGAGAGAGGGACAGAATGTTTGTGAGAGAGCAAGAGAGAGAGAGATGGACAGGGTGAGTATGTGAGAGATAGACAAGTTGTGTGTGAGAGAGAGAGATGGACACGGTGTGTGTGAGAGAGAGATGGACAGGGTGTGTGTGAGAGAGAGAGAGAGATGGAGAAGGTGTGTGTATGAGAGATGGACTGAGTGTGTGTGAGAGAGAGAGATGGACAGGGTGTGTGTGAGAGAGAGAGATGGACAGAGTGTGTGTGTGTGTGTGTGTGAGAGAGAGAGAGAGAGATGGACAGTGTGTGAGAGAGAGAGATGGACAGAGTGTGTGTGAGAGAGAGATGGACAGGGTGTGTGTGAGAGAGAGATGGACAGTGTGTGTAAGAGAGAGATGGACAGAGTGTGTGTGAGAGAGAGATGGACAGAGTGTTTGTGAGAGAGCAAGAGAGAGAGAGATGGACAGGGTGAGTATGTGAGAGATAGACAAGTTGTGTGTGAGAGAGAGAGATGGACAGGGTGTGTGTGAGAGAGAGATGGACAGGGTGTGTGTGAGAGAGAGATGGACAGAGTGTGTGTGAGAGAGAAGTAAACGGTGTGTGTGTGAGAGAGAGATGGAATGAGTGGGTGTGAGAGAGATGGACAGAGTGTGTGTGAGAGAGAGAGATGGACAGAGTGTGTGTGAGAGAGAGAGATGGACAGGGTGTGTGTGAGAGAGAGAGATGGACAGGGTGTGTGTGAGAGACAGAGATGGACAGAGTATGTGAGAGAGAGAGATGGACGGGTGTGTGAGAGAGAGAAAGATGGATGGAAGTGTGTGTGAAAGAGAGATGGAGTGGGTATATGTGAGAGAGAGATGCACAGTATATGCACAGAGATGCACAGGACAGATGGACAGAAGGTGCAAGAGAGAGAGAAGGAGTGATGGACAGGGTGTCTGTGTGAGAGAATGAGAAATGGAGAGGGTATGTGTGTAAGAGAGAGATGGACAGAGTGTGTGTGAGAGGGATGGACAGAGTGTGTGAGAGACAGAGAGATGGACAGGTGTGTGTGAGAGAGATGAACAGGTTGTGTGTGTAAGAGAGAGATGAACAGGGTGTGTGTGTGTGAGAGAGAGAGATGGACAGGGTGTGTGTGTGAGAGAGAGATGGACAGGGTGTGTGTGTGTGAGAGAGAGATGGATAGAGTGTGTGTGAAAGAGAGAGATGGACAGGGTGTGTGTGAAAGAGAGATGGATAGAGTGTGTGTGAGAGAGAGAGGGACAGAGTGTTTGTGAGAGAGCAAGAGAGAGAGAGTTGGACAGGGTGAGTATGTGAGAGATAGACAAGTTGTGTGTGAGAGAGAGAGATGGACACGGTGTGTGTGAGAGAGAGATGGACAGGGTGTGTGTGAGAGAGAGATTGACAGGGTGTTTGTGTGAGAGAGAAATGGACAGGATGTTTGTGTGAGAGAGAGAGATGGACAGAGTGTGTGAGAGAAGGAGAGATGGACAGGGTTTGTGAGAGAGATAGATGGACGGGTGTGAGTGTGAGAGATGGACAGAGCGTGTGTGAGAGAGAGAGAGTTGGACAGGGTGTGCGTGTAAGAGAGAGATGGACAGGGGTATGTGTGAGAGATGGACAGAGTGTGTGAGAGAGAGAGAGATGGACAGGGTGAGTGTGAGAGAGAGAGAGAGATGGACAGGGTGTGTGTGAGAGAGAGAGATAGACACAGTGTGTGTGTGTGAGAGAGAGAGAGAGAGAGAGAGACAGACAGACAGAGTGTTTGTGAGAGAGAACAAGAGAGAAAGAGGTGGACTGGTTATGTCTGTGAGACAGTGAGATGGACAGCGTGCATGTGAGAGAGAGATGGACAGAGTGTGTGAGAGAAAGAGAGGGACAGAGTGTGTGTGAGCGAGAGATGGACAGTGTGTGTGTGAGAGAGATGGACAGAGTGTGTGAGAGAGAGAGATGGACAGAGTGTGTGCGTGAGAGAGAGATGGACATGGTGTGTGTGAGAGAGATGGACAGAGTGTGTGTGTGTGCGTGTGAGAGAGAGAGATGCAAAGGGTGTTTGTGAGAGAGAACAAGAGAGAGAGATGGACAGCTTATGTGTGTGAGACAGTGAGATAGACAGGGTGTGTGTGAGAGAGAGATGGACAGAGTGTGTGTGAGAGAGAGATGGACAGTGTGTGTGTGAGAGAGAGATGGACAGGGTTTGAGAGAGAGAGATAGACAGGTTGTGTGTGAAAAAGAAAGAAATAGACAGGGTTTTTGTGTGTGTGAGAGAGAGAGAGAGAGAGATGGACACGGTGTGAGAGAGAGAGAGAAAGAGATGGACAGAGTGTGTGTGAGAGAGATAGACAGGGTGTGTGTGAGAGAGAGATGGACAGGGTGAGTGTGTGAGAGGTTTGGACAAGATGTGTGTGTGTGAGAGCACGGTCGAAAGGGTGTGTGTGAGAGAGAGAGAGATGGAGAACGTGTGTGTAGGAACAGATGGAGAGGGTGTGTTTATGAGTGAGAGAGATGGACAAATTGTGTGTGAGAGAGAGAAAGAGAGATGGACAGGATGTGTGAAAGAGAGAGATATGGACAGGGTGTGTGTGAGAGAGAGATGGACAGGGAATGTGTGAGAGAGAGATGGACAGGGTGTGTGTGAGAGACAGAGAGAGAGAGAGAGACAGGGTGTGTTAAAGAGAGAGAGATGGAGAGAGTGTGTGTGTCGATCTCTCCTTCACACACACACCCTATCGATCTCTCTCTCTCACACCACCCTGTCCATCTCTCTCTCTCACACACACACACCCGGTCCATCTCCTTCTCACTCACACACACCCTGTCCATCTCTGTCTCACACACACACCCTGTCCATCTCTCTCTCTCACACAGACCCTGTCCAAATCTCTCTCACACACACAGATGCCCTCCATCTCTCTCTCTCACACACACACTCTGTCCATCTCTCTCACACACACACCCTGTCCATCTCTCTCTCTCACACACACACTCTGTCCATCTCTCTCTCACACACACTCTGTCCATCTCTCTCTCACACACACACCCTGTTCATCTCTCTCTTACACACACAACCTGTTCATCTCTCTCACACACACCTGTCCATCTCTGTCTCTCACACACTCTGTCCATCCCTCTCACACACACTCTGTCCATCTCTCTTTCACACACACTTCCGTCCATCTTTCTCTCTCTCACACACCCGTCCATCTCTCTCTCTCACATACTCTGTCCATCTCTGTCTCTCTCACACACACCCTGTCTATCCCTCTCTCTCACACACACCCTGTCCATCTCTCTCTCTCACACACACTCTGTCCATCCCTCTCACACACACTCTGTCCATCTCTCTCTTATACACCCTTGTCCATCTCTCTCTCACACACACTCTGTCCATCTCTCTCTCACACACACCCTGTCCATCTCTCTGTCACACACACACTCTGTCCATCTCTCTCTCACACACACCCTGTCCATCTCTCTCTCACACACACCCTGTCCATCTCTTTCTCACACACACCCTGTCCATCTCTCTCTCACACACACACTCTGTCCATCTCTCTCTCTCTCACACACCCTGTCCATCTCTCTCTCACACACACCCTGTCCATCTCTCTCTCACACACTCTGTCCATCTCTCACACACACTCTGTCCATCTCTCTCTTTCTCTCTCTCTCACACACACACACCCTGTCCCTATCTCTCTCACACACACACACACACTTTATCTCTATCTCTCTCACACAGACACACTGTCCACTTTCTCACACACACACTCTGTCAATCTCTCTCTCACACACACTCTGTCCATCTCTCTCTCACACACACTGTCCATCTCTCTCTCTCACACACACCCTGTCCATCTCTTTCTCACACACACCCTGTCCATCTCTCTCTCACACACACACTCTGTCCATCTCTCTCTCACACACACCCTGTCCATCTCTCTCTCACACACTCTGTCCATCTCTCACGCACACTCTGTCCATCTCTCTCTTTCTCTCTCTCTCACACACACACACCCTGTCCCTATCTCTCACACACACACTCTGTCCATCTCTCTCTCACACACACCCTGTCCATCTCTCTCTCACACACTCTGTCCATCTCTCACGCACACTCTGTCCATCTCTCTCTTTCTCTCTCTCTCACACACACACACCCTGTCCCTATCTCTCACACACACACTCTGTCCATCTCTCTCACACACACACTCTGTCCATCTCTCTCTCACACACACCCTGTCCATCTCTCTCTCACACACTCTGTCCACCTCTCACGCACACTCTGTCCATCTCTCTCTTTCTCTCTCTCTCACACACACACACCCTGTCCCTATCTCTCACACACACACACACTTTATCTCTATCTCTCTCACACAGACACACTGTCCACTTTCTCACACACACACTCTGTCAATCTCTCTCTCACACACACTCTGTCCATCTCTCTCTCACACACACTGTCCATCTCTCTCTCTCACACACACCCTGTCCATCTCTTTTTCACACACACCCTGTCCATCTCTCTCTCACACACACACTCTGTCCATCTCTCTCTCTCACACACCCTGTCCATCTCTCTCTCACACACACCCTGTCCATCTCTCTCTCACACACTCTGTCCATCTCTCACACACACTCTGTCCATCTCTCTCTTTCTCTCTCTCTCACACACACACACCCTGTCCCTATCTCTCTCACACACACACACACACTTTATCTCTATCTCTCTCACACAGACACACTGTCCACTTTCTCACACACACACTCTGTCAATCTCTCTCTCACACACACTCTGTCCATCTCTCTCTCACACACACTGTCCATCTCTCTCTCTCACACACACCCTGTCCATCTCTTTTTCACACACACCCTGTCCATCTCTCTCTCACACACACCCTGTCCATCTCTCTCACATACACACCCTGTCCATCTCTCTCTCACACACACTGTCCATCTCTCTCTCACACACACTCTGTCCATCTCTCTCACACACACTCTGTCCATCTCTCTCTTTCTCTCTCACACACACATACTCTTTATCTCTATCTCTCTCACACAGACACACTGTCCACTTTCTCACACACAGACTCTGTCCATCTCTTTCTCACACACCCTGTCCATCTCTCTCACACACACACTCTGTCCATCGCTCTCTCACACACACCTGTCCCTATCTCTCTCTCACACACACCCTGTCCATCTCTCTCACACACACCCTGTCCATCTCTCTCTCAGACACACTCTGTCCATCTCTCTCACACACACACTCTGTCCATCTCTCTCTCACACACCCTGTCCATCTCTCTCACACACACACTCTGTCCATCTCTCTCCCACACACACCCTGTCCATCTCTCTCTCACACACACACCCTGTCCATCTCTCTCTCACACACACACCCTGTCCATCTCTCTCTCACATACACCATGTCCATCTCTCTCTCACACACACCCTGTCCATCGCTCTCACACACACCCTGTCCATCTCTCTCTCACACACACCCTGTCCATCACTCTCTCACACAAACACCCTGTCCATCTCTCTCTCACATACACACTTTGGCCATCTCTCTCTCTCAGACACACCCTGTCCATCTCTCTCACACACACACTCTGTCCATCTCTCTCTCACACACACACCCTGTCCATCTCTCTCTCACACACTCTGTCCATCTCTCTCACACACACTCTATCCATCTCTCTTTCACACACACACCCTGTCCATCTCTCTCTCACACACACCCTGTCCATCTCTCTCTCACACACCCTGTCCATCTCTCTCACACACACTCTGTGCATCTCTCTCACACACACACTCTGTCCATCTCTCTCTCACACACCCTGTCCATCTCTCTCACACACACACTCTGTCCATCTCTCTCCCACATACACCCTGTCCATCTCTCTCTCACACACACACCCTGTCCATCTCTCTCTCCCACATACACCCTGTCCATCTCTCTCTCACACACACACCCTGTCCATCTCTCTCTCACACACACCCTGTCCATCTCTCTCTCACACACTCTGTCCATCTCTCTCACACACACTCTGTGCATCTCTCTCTTTCTCTCTCTCTCACACACACACACCCTGTCCCTATCTCTCTCACACACACTCTGTCCATCTCTCTCTCACAAAAACCCTGTCCATCTCTCTCTCACACACACCCTGTCCATCTCTCTCTCACACACACCCTGTCCATCTCTCTCTCACACACACCTGTCCCTATCTCTCTCTCACACACACCCTGTCCATCTCTCTCTCACACACACACCCTGTCCATCTCTCTCTCACACACACACTCTGTCCATCTCTCTCTCACACATACACCCTGTCCATCTCTCTCTCACATACACCATGTCCATCTCTCTCTCACACACACCCTGTCCATCGCTCACACACACCCTGTCCATCTCTCTCTCACACACACCCTGTCCATCTCTTTCTCACACACACCCTGTCAATCTCTCTCTCACACACACACCCTTTCCATCTCTCTCACACACACACACTCTGTCCATCTCTCTCACACACACACCTTCTCCATTTCTCACTCTCTCACACAGACACCCTGTCCATCGCTCTTTCTCTCTCTCACACCTTCTGTCCATCTGTCTCAGACACATACGCTGTGCATCTCTCTCTCACACATACCCACTCCATCTCTCTTTCACACACACTTCCTTCCATCTTTCTGTCTCTCACACATCCTGTCCATCTCTCTCACACACACCCTGTCCATCTCTCTCTCACACAACCTGTCCATCTCTCTCTCACACACACACTCTGTCCATCTCTCTCACACACACCCTGTTCATCTCTCTCTCACACACACCCTGTCCATCTCTCTCTCTCACACACTGTCCATCTCTCTCTCCACTCTCTCTCACACACACACACACTCTGTCCATCTCTCTCTCTCACACACACCCTGTCCATCTCTCTCTCTCACACACACCCTGTCCATCTCTCTCTCACACACACTCTGTCCATCTCTCTCACACACACCCTGTTCATCTCTCTCTCACACACACCCTGTCCATCTCTCTCTCTCACACACTGTCCATCTCTCTCTCCACTCTCTCTCACACACACACACACTCTGTCCATCTCTCTCTCTCACACACACCCTGTCCATCTCTCTCTCTCACACACACCCTGTCCATCTCTCTCTCACACACACCCTGTCCATCTCTTTCTCACACACACCCTGTCCATTTCTCTCTCACACACACTCTGTCCATCTCTCTCTCACACACACACCCTGTCCATCTCTTTCTCACACACACCCTGTCCATCTCTCTCACACATACACTCTGTCCATCTCTCTCTCTCACACACACGCCCTGTCCATCTCTCTCACACACACACACTCTGTCCATCTCTCTCTCACACACACACCCTCTCCATTTCTCACTCTCACACACACACTGTCCATCTTTCTCACACACACACCCTCTCCATCTCTCACACACACACCCTGTCCATCTCTCTCTTTCTTTTTCAATCTTTTTATTAGTTTCACAAAATATAAACATGATAAAGTTATTGGGAATACATTGTTATAATTAACATGAGTAACTATAAAACTAAAAAATTAATTGACAAAACTCCCAATCATAAAGGATACCAATGGATAATACAGAAGAAAGAGAAATAACTAGACAAAAATCATGAGAAAGGAAAAAAAAATAATAACCCTCCCCCCCCAAAATAAACTAATCTAAACAGAATTAATCAACTAAACTAAAAAAAAGACCTGGGCTGTTTTAACATCGTAAAAAATGGGAGAAAAGAAAACCTTAGTGTCGACGACTCCGTTCCTCGCAACCAACATGACAGAGAAGTAAAATAAGTTTGGAAATGGTCAATGAGAATGCTGAATAAATGGCCTCCAAGTCTTTTCGAATTTAATGGAAGGGTCATAAACCACACTTCTAATTTTTTTCCAAATTTAAACACAACATAGTTTGTGAGAACCAGTGCAATTTAGTAGGAGGATTAATCTCTTTCCAATTCAGCAAAATGGATCTTCTAGCCATTAAATTAACAAATGCAATCATCTGACGAGCTGAAGAGGTTAAATGATTTAATTCTATCATTGGTAGTCCAAAAATAGCAGTAATTGGGTGAGGTTGTAAGTCTATATTCAAAACCGTTGAAATAATATCAAAGTGAGATCCGGGTAAATTATATTTATTAGTTAATTGATCAAAGGACATAAAACAATTGTCCAAAAATAAATCACGAAATTGTACCTTACCTTTGATTTTCCAATCAAAGTAAGCTTGATCCATAGTAGTGGGTTGAAAAAAGAAATTAGATATAATAGGACTTGCTAAAATAAATTGATTCAACCCAAAAAATTTTCAAAATTGAAACCATATACATAAAGTATGCTGAACTATTTGATTATTCATTAGTTTATACAGTTTAGAAAGAATGAAAGGAAGCGAAGTCCCTAAAACCAAACCCAATGAAAACCCTTGTAATGAATTACGTTCAAGATTTACCCAGTGTGGACTTGAAATTGTATCCAAGTCTCGTAACCAAAATTTTAAGTATCGAATATTAATTGAACCAAGAGTAAAATCTAAAATTCAGGAGGGCTAACACCCATTCTTTCTTAGATTTTTGTAAATACCTTTCACCTAGCCTAGGATTTTTGTTATACCATATATAAGAAGAAATTTTTGAGCCAACATTATCAAAAAAAGAGTTTGGGATAAAAATTGGAACCGATTAAAATACATATAGAAATTTAGGCAAAATAATCACCTTAATAGCATTAATCCGACCGATCAAAGATAAAGATATTGGTGACCATTCAGTAAACAAAAATAAAAACATCTCTCACACACACACCCTGTCCATCTCTCTCTCACACACACACCCTGCCTATCTCTCTCTCTCTCTCTACACACACCATCTATCTCTCTCTCTCACACTTATTGTCCATCTCTCTCTCTCACACACTGCTTCTCCATTTTTCTCTCTCACACACACCCTCTTTATCTCACTCGCTCACATCCACCCTGTCCATCTCTCTCTCTCACACACTGTCCATCTCTCTCTCACTCACACCCTGTCCATCTCTCTCTCACACCCATTCTGTCCATCTCTCTCACACACTCTGTCCATCTATCTCTCAAACACACATGTCAGAGAGATGGACAGGGTGTGTGAGAGAGAGAGATGGACAGGGTGTGTGTGTCAGAGAGATGGAGAAGGTATGTGTGACAGAGAGATAAACAGGGTGTGTGTGAGAGAGAGAGATGGACAGGATGTGTGTGAGAGAGAGGGATGGACAGGGTGTGTGTGTGAGAGAGAGATGGAGGGGGTCTGTGTGTGTGAGAGAGAGATGGACAGAGTGTGTGATAGAGAGAGAGTGATGGACAGGGTGTGTGTGTGACAAAGATGGACGGTGTTTGTGTGTGAGAGACAGATGGACAGGGTGTGTGTCAGAGAGAGATGGAGGGGGTTTGTGTGTGTGAGAGAGAGATGAAGAGAGTGTGTGTGTGAAAGAGATGGACAGTGTGTGTGATGGACAGGGTGTGTGTGTGTGCGAGAAAGAGATGGAGGGGGTATGTGTGTGTGAGAGAGAGATGGACAGGGTGTGTGAGAGACATGGACACTGTGTTGGTCTGACAGAGAGGGGGACAGGATTTTGTGTGTGTGGGAGAGAGATTCCCAGGATGTGTGTCCCACCACACCATCCTATCACACAATCTTGGGGTGAGACAGAGAGTGAATCTCCCTCCAAACTGTCCCATCATACACTTCCTGGGTCAGAGACAGAGTGAATCTCCCTCCACACTGTCCCATCACACACTCCCAGGGTCAGACACAGAGTGAATCTCCCTCCACACCATCCCATCACACACTCCCAGGGTCAGACACAGAGTGAATCTCCCTCCTTACTGTCCCATCACACACTCCCGGGGTCAGACACAGAGTGAATCTCCCTCCACACCATTCCATCACACACTCCCAGGGTCAGACGCACAGTGAATCTCCATCCACACCGTCCCATCACACACTCACAGGGTCAGACACGAGTGAATCTCCCTCCACACTGTCCAATCACACACACCTGAGGTCAGACACAGCGTGAATCTCTCTCCACACTGTCCCATCACACACTCCCAGGGTCAGAGACAGAATGAATCTCCCTCCACACCATCCCATCACACACTCCCAGGGTCAGACACAGAGGGAATCTCCCTCCACACTGTCCCATCACACACTCACAGGGTCAGACACAGAGTGAATCTCCCTCCACACCGTCCCATCACACACTCCTGGGGTCAGACGCAGAGTGAATCTCCCTCTACACCATCCCATCACACACTCCCAGGGTCAGACACAGAGTGAATCTCCCTCCTTACTGTCCCATCACACACTCCCGGGGTCAGACACAGAGTGAATCTCCCTCCACACCGTTCCATCACACACTCCCAGGGTCAGACGCACAGTGAATCTCCCGCCACACTGTCCAATCACACACACCTGGGGTCAGACACAGAGTGAATCTCTCTCCACACTGTCCCATCACACACTCCCAGGGTCAGAGACAGAATGAATCTCCCTCCACACCATCCCATCACACACTCCCAGGGTCAGACACAGAGTGAATCTCCCTCCACACTGTCCCATCACACATTGCCGTGGTCAGACACACAGTGAATCTCCCTCCACACTGTCCCATCACACACTGCCGGGGTCAGACACAGAGTAAATCTCCCTCCACACCATTCCATCACACACGCCCAGGGTCAGACGCAGAGTGAATCTCCATCCACACCGTCCCATTACACACTCCCAGGGTCAGACACAGAGTGAATCTCCCTCCACACTGTCCCATCACACTACCCCAGGGTCAGACACAGAGTGAATCTCCCTCCACACCGTTCCCATCAGACACTCCCGGGGTCAGACAAAGAGTGAATCTCCCTCCACACCGTCCCATCACAGACTCCCGGCGTCAGACACAGAGTGAATCTCCCTCTACACCATCCCATCACACACTCCCAGGGTCAGACACAGAGTGAATCTCCCTCCTTACTGTCCCATCACACACTCCCGGGGTCAGACACAGACTGAATCTCCCTCCACACCACACCATCACACACTCCCAGGGTCAGACGCAGAGTGAATCTCCATCCACACCGTCCCATTACACACTCCCAGGGTCAGACACAGAGTGAATCTCCCTCCACACTGTCCCATCACACATTGCCGTGGTCAGACACAGAGTGAAACTCCCTCCACACTGTCCCATCACACACTGCCGGGGTGAGGCACAGAGTGAATCTCACTCCACACTGTCCCATCACACACTCCCAGGGTCAGACACAGAGTGAATCTCCCTCCACACTGTCCCATCACACACTCCCAGGGTCAGACACAGAGTGAATCTCCCTCTACACTGTCCCATCACACATTCCCAGGATCAGACACAGAGTGAATCTCCCTCCACAGCATCCCATCACAGACTCCTGGGGTCAAACGCAGAGTGAATCTCCCTCTACACCATCCCATCACACACTCCCAGGGTCAAACACAGAGTGAATCTCCCTCCTCACTGTCCCATCACACACTCCCGGGGTCAGACACAGAGTGAATCTCCCTCCACACCATTCAATCACACACTCCCAGGGTCAGATGCAGAGTGAATCTCCATCCACACCGTCCCATTACACACTCCCAGGGTCAGACACAGAGTGAATCTCCCTCCACACTGTCCCATCAAACATTGCCGTGGTCAGACACAGACTGAATCTCCCTCCACACAGTCCCATCACACACGCCCAGGGTCAGACACAGAGTGAATCTCACTCCACACTGTCCCATCACACACGCCCAGGGTCAGACACAGAGTGAATCTCCCTCATTACTGACACATCACACACTCCCGGGGTCAGACACAGAGTGAATCTCCCTCCACACCATTCCATCACACACTCCCAGGCTCAGATGCCGAGTGATTCTCCATCCACACCGTCCCATTACACACTCCCAGGGTCAGACACAGAATGAATCTCCCTCCACACCATCCCATCACACACTCCCTCGGTCAGACAAAGAGTGAATCTCCCTCCACACTGTCCCATCACACACTCCCAGGGTCAGACACAGAGTGAATCTCCCTCCAGACTGTCCCATCACACACTCCCAGGGTCAGACACAGACTGAATCTCCCTCCACAATGTCCCATCACACACCTCCAGGGTCAGCAACAGAGTGAATCTCCCTCCACACTGTCCCATCACAGACTCCCAGGGTCAGACACAGACTGAATCTCCCTCCACAATGTCCCATCACACACCTCCAGGGTCAGACACAGAGTGAATCTCCCTCCACACTGTCCCATCACACACAGCTGGGGTCAGACACAGAGTGAATCTCACTCCATACTGTCCCATCACACACTCCCAGGGTCAGACACAGAGTGAATTTCCCTCCACACTGTCCCATCACACACTCACAGGGTCAAACACAGAGTGAATCTCCCTCCACACCGTCCCATCACACACTCCTGGGGTCAGACGCAGAGTGAATCTCCCTCTACACCATCCCAGCACACACTCCCAGGGTCAGACACAGAGTGAATCTCCCTCGACACCATCCCAGCACACACTCCCACGGTCAGACACAGAGTGAATCTCCCTCCTTACAGTCCCATCACACACTCCCCGGGTCAGACACAGAGTGAATCTCCCTCCACACCATTCCATCACACACTCCCAGGGTCAGACGCACAGTGAATCTCCATCCACACCGTCCCATTACACATTGCCGTGGTCAGACACAGAGTGAATCTCCCTCCACACTGTCCCACCACACACTGCCGGGGTCAGACACAGAGTGAATCTCACTCCACACTGTCCCATCACACACTCCCAGGGTCAGACACGACTGAATCTCCCTCCACACTGTCCAATCACACACTCCTGGGGTCAGACACAGAGTGAATCTCTCTCCACACTGTCCCATCACACATTCCCAGGGTCAGAGACAGAATGAATCTCCCTCCACACCATCCCATCACACACTCCCAGGGTCAGACACAGAGTGAATCTCCCTCCACACTGTCGCATCACACACTGCCGGGGTCAGACACAGAGTAAATCTCCCTCCACACCTTTCCATCACACACGCCCAGGGTCAGACGCAGAGTGAATCTCCATCCACACCGTCCCATTACACACTCCCAGGGTCAGACACAGAGTGAATCTCCCTCCACACTGTCCCATCACACACTCCCAGGGTCAGACACAGAGTGAATCTCCCTCCACACCGTCCCAATCTCACACTCCCTCGGTCAGACAAAGAGTGAATCTCCCTCCACACTGTCCCATCACACACTCCTGGGGTCAGACACACAGTGAATCTCCCTCCACACTGTCCCATCACACACTCCCAGGGTCAGACACAGAGTGAATCTCCCTCCAAACTGTCCCATCACACACTCACAGGGTCAGACACAGAGTGAATCTCACTCCACACTGTCCCATCACACACTCCCAGGGTCAGACACGACTGAATCTCCCTCCACACTGTCCAATCACACACTCCTGGGGTCAGACACAGAGTGAATCTCTCTCCACACTGTCCCATCACACATTCCCAGGGTCAGAGACAGAATGAATCTCCCTCCACACCATCCCATCACACACTCCCAGGGTCAGACACAGAGTGAATCTCCCTCCACACTGTCGCATCACACACTGCCGGGGTCAGACACAGAGTAAATCTCCCTCCACACCTTTCCATCACACACGCCCAGGGTCAGACGCAGAGTGAATCTCCATCCACACCGTCCCATTACACACTCCCAGGGTCAGACACAGAGTGAATCTCCCTCCACACTGTCCCATCACACACTCCCAGGGTCAGACACAGAGTGAATCTCCCTCCACACCGTCCCAATCTCACACTCCCTCGGTCAGACAAAGAGTGAATCTCCCTCCACACTGTCCCATCACACACTCCTGGGGTCAGACACACAGTGAATCTCCCTCCACACTGTCCCATCACACACTCCCAGGGTCAGACACAGAGTGAATCTCCCTCCACACTGTCCCATCACACACTCCTGGGGTCAGACACACAGTGAATCTCCCTCCACACTGTCCCATCACACACTCCCAGGGTCAGACACAGAGTGAATCTCCCTCCACACTGTCCCATCACACACTCCCAGGGTCAGACACAGAGTGAATCTCCCTCCACACCGTCCCAATCACACACTCCTGGGGTCAGACACACAGTGAATCTCCCTCCACACTGTCCCATCACACACTCCCAGGGTCAGACACAGAGTGAATCTCCCTCCACACTGTCCCATCACACACTCCTGGGGTCAGACACACAGTGAATTTCCCTCCACACTGTCCCATCACACACTCCCAGGGTCAGACACAGAGTGAATCTCCCTCCACACTGTCCCATCACACACTCCCAGGGTCAGACACAGAGTGAATCTCCCTCCACACCATCCCATCACACACTCCCAGGGTAAGATGCAGAGTGAATTTCCATCCACACCGTCCCATTACACACTCCCAGGGTCAGACACAGAGTGAATCTCCCTCCACACTGTCCCATCACACACTCCCAGGGTCAGACATAGAGTGAATCTCCCTCCACACTATCCCATCACACACTCCCAGGGTCATACACAGAGTGAATCTCCCTCCACACTGTCCCATCACACACTCCCGGGGTCAGACACAGAGTGAATCTCAATCCACAGTGTCCCATCAAACAATCCCGTGGTCAGACACAGAGTGAATCTCCCTCCACACTGTCCCATCACACACTCCCAGGGTCAGACCACAGACTGAATCTCCCTCCACAATGTCCCATCACACACCTCCAGGGTCAGACACAGAGTGAATCTCCCTGCACACTGTCCCATCACACATTGCCGTGGTCAGACACAGAGTGAATCTCCCTCCACACTGTCCCATCACACACAGCTGGGGTCAGACACAGAGTGAATCTCACTCCACACTGTCCCATCACACACTCCCAGGGTCAGACACAGAGTGAATCTCCCTCCAAACTGTCCCATCACACACTCACAGGGTCAGACACAGAGTGAATCTCCCTCCACACCGTCCCATCACACACTCCTGGGGTAAGACGCAGAGTGAATCTCCCTCTACACCATCCCATCACACACTCCCAGGGTCAGACACAGAGTGAATCTCCCTCCTTACTGTCCCATCACACACTCCCGGGGTCAGACACAGAGTGAATCTCCCTCCACACCATTCCATCACACACTCCCAGGGTCAGACGCACAGTGAATCTCCATCCACACCGTCCCATCACACACTCCCAGGGTCAGACACGAGTGAATCTCCCTCCACACTGTCCAATCACACACACCTGGGGTCAGACACAGAGTGAATCTCTCTCCACACTGTCCCATCACACACTCCCAGGGTCAGAGACAGAATGAATCTCCCTCCACACCATCCCATCACACACTCCCAGGGTCAGACACAGAGTGAATCTCCCTCCACACTGTCCCATCACACACTCACAGGGTCAGACACAGAGTGAATCTCCCTCCAAACCGTCCCATCACACACTCCTGGGGTCAGACGCAGAGTGAATCTCCCTCTACACCATCCCATCACACACTCCCAGGGTCAGACTCACAGTGAATCTCCATCCACACCGTCCCATCACACACTCCCAGGGTCAGACACGAGTGAATCTCCCTCCACACTGTCCAATCACACACACCTGGGGTCAGACACAGAGTGAATCTCTCTCCACACTGTCCCATCACACACTCCCAGGGTCAGAGACAGAATGAATCTCCCTCCACACCATCCCATCACACACTCCCAGGGTCAGACACAGAGTCAATCTCCCTCCACACTGTCCCATCACACACTGCCGGGGTCAGACACAGAGTAAATCTCCCTCAAGACCGTCCCATCGCACACTCCCAGGGTCAGACACAGAGTGAATCTCCCTCCACACTGTCCCATCACACTCTCCCAGGGTCAGACACAGAGTGAATCTCCCTCCACACCGTCCCCATCACACACTCCCGGGGTCAGACACAGAGTGAATCTCCCTCCACACTGTCCCATCACACACTCCCTCGGTCAGACAAAGAGTGAATCTCCCTCCACACTGTCCCATCACACACTCCCAGGGTCAGACACAGAGTGAATCTCCCTCCACACGGTCCCCTCAGACATTCCTGTGGTCAGACACAGAGTGAATCTCCCTCCACACTGTCCCATCACACACACCCAGGGTCAGACACAGACTGAATTTCCCTCCACACCGTCCCATCACACACTCCCTCGGTCGGCCAAAGAGTGAATCTCCCTCCACACTGTCCCATCACACACTCCCGGCGTCAGACACAGAGTGAATCTCCCTCTATACCATCCCATCACACACTCCCAGGGTCAGACACAGAGTGAATCTCCCTCCTTACTGTCCCATCACACACTCCCGGGGTCAGACACAGAGTGAATCTCCCTCAACACCACACCATCACACACTCCCAGGGTCAGACGCAGAGTGAATCTCCATCCACACCGTCCCATTACACACTCCCAGGGTCAGACACAGAGTGAATCTCCCTCCACACTGTCCCATCACACATTGACGTGGTCAGACACAGAGTGAAACTCCCTCCACACTGTCCCATCACACACTGCCGGGGTCAGACACAGAGTGAATCTCACTCCACACTGTCCCATCACACACTCCCAGGGTCAGACACAGAGTGAATCTCCCTCCACACTGTCCCATCACACACTCCCAGGGTCAGACACAGAGTGAATCTCCCTCTACACTGTCCCATCACACATTCCAAGGATCAGACACAAAGTGAATCTCCCTCCACAGCATCCCATCACAGACTCCTGGGGTCAAACGCAGAGTGAATCTCCCTCTACACCATCCCATCACACACTCCCAGGGTCAAACACAGAGTGAATCTCCCTCCTCACTGTCCCATCACACACTCCCGGGGTCAGACACAGAGTGAATCTCCCTCCACACCATTCAATCACACACTCCCAGGGTCAGACGCAGAGTGAATCTCCATCCACACCGTCCCATTACACACTCCCAGGGTCAGACACAGAGTGAATCTCCCTCCACACTGTCCCATCACACATTGCCGTGGTCAGACACAGACTGAATCTCCCTCCACACAGTCCCATCACACACTGCCGGGGTCAGACACAGATTGAATCTCACTCCACACTGTCCCATCACACACGCCCAGGGTCAGACACAGAGTGAATCTCACTCCACACTGTCCCTTCACACACGCCCAGGGTCAGACACAGAGTGAATCTCCCTCCTTACTGACACATCACACACTCCCGGGGTCAGACACAGAGTGAATCTCCCTCCACACCATTCCATCACACACTCCCAGGCTCAGATGCAGAGTGAATCTCCATCCACACCGTCCCATCACACACTCCCAGGGTCAGACACAGAGTGAATCTCCCTCCACACTGTCCCATCACACACAGCTGGGGTCAGACACAGAGTGAATCTCACTCCATACTGTCCCATCACACACTCCCAGGGTCAGACACAGAGTGAATCTTCCTCCACACTGTCCCATCACACACTCACAGGGTCAAACACAGAGTGAATCTCCCTCCACACCGTCCCATCACACACTCCCAGGGTCAGACGCACAGTGAATCTCCATCCACACCGTCCCATTACACATTGCCGTGGTCAGACACAGAGTGAATCTCCCTCCACACTGTCCCACCACACACTGCCGGGGTCAGACACAGAGTGAATCTCACTCCACACTGTCCCATCACACACTCCCAGGGTCAGACACGACTGAATCTCCCTCCACACTGTCCAATCACACACTCCTGGGGTCAGACACAGAGTGAATCTCTCTCCACACTGTCCCATCACACACTCCCAGGGTCGGACACAGAGTGAATCTGCCTCCACACTGTCCCATCACACACTCCCGGGGTCAGACACAGAGTGAATCTCAATCCACACTATCCCATCAAACAGTCCCGTGGTCAGACACAGAGTGAATCTCCCTCCACACTGTCCCATCACACACTCCCAGGGTCAGACACAGACTGAATCTCCCTCCACAATGTCCCATCACACACCTCCAGGGTCAGACACAGAGTGAATCTCCCTCCACACTGTCCCATCACACATTGCCGTGGTCAGACACAGAGTGAATCTCCCTCCACACTGTCCCATCACACACAGCTGGGGTCAGACACAGAGTGAATCTCACTCCACACTGTCCCATCACACACTCCCAGGGTCAGACACAGAGTGAATCTCCCTCCACACTGTCCCATCACACACTCACAGGGTCAGACACAGAGTGAATCTCCCTCTACACCGTCCCATCACACACTCCTGGGGTCAGACGCAGAGTGAATCTCCCTCTACACCATCCCATCACACACTCCCAGGGTCAGACACAGAGTGAATCTCCCTCTTTACTGTACCATCACACACTCCCGGGGTCAGACACAGAGTGAATCTCCCTCCACACCATTCCATCACACACTCCCAGGGTCAGACGCACAGTGAATCTCCATCCACACCGTCCCATCACACACTCCCAGGGTCAGACACGAGTGAATCTCCCTCCACACTGTCCAATCACACACACCTGGGGTCAGACACAGAGTGAATCTCTCTACACACTGTCCCATCACACACTCCCAGGGTCAGAGACAGAGTGAATCTCCCTCCACACTGTCCCATCACACACTCACAGGGTCAGACGCAGAGTGAATCTCCCTCTACACCATCCCATCACACACTCCCAGGGTCAGACACAGAGTGAATCTCCCTCCTTACTGTCCCATCACACACTCCCGGGGTCAGACACAGAGTGAATCTCCCTCCACACCATTCCATCACACACTCCCAGGGTCAGACGCACAGTGAATCTCCATCCACACCGTCCCATCACACACTCACAGGGTCAGACACGAGTGAATCTCCCTCCACACTGTCCAATCACACACACCTGGGGTCAGACACAGAGTGAATCTCTCTCCACACTGTCCCATCACACACTCCCAGGGTCAGAGACAGAATGAATCTCCCTCCACACCATCCCATCACACACTCCCAGGGTCAGACACAGAGTCAATCTCCCTCCACACTGTCCCATCACACAATCACAGGGTCAGACACAGAGTGAATCTCCCTCCACACCGTCCCATCACACACTCCTGGGGTCAGACGCAGAGTGAATCTCCCTCTACACCATCCCATCACACACTCCCAGGGTCAGACACAGAGTGAATCTCCCTCCTTACTGTCCCATCACACACTCCCGGGGTCAGACACAGAGTGAATCTCCCTCCACACCGTTCCATCACACACTCGCAGGGTCAGACGCACAGTGAATCTCCCTCCACACTGTCCAATCACACACACCTGGGGTCAGACACAGAGTGAATCTCTCTCCACACTGTCCCATCACACACTCCCAGGGTCAGAGACAGAATGAATCTCCCTCCACACCATCCCATCACACACTCCCAGGGTCAGACACAGAGTGAATCTCCCTCCACACTGTCCCATCACACATTGCCGTGGTCAGACACAGAGTGAATCTCCCTCCACACTGTCCCATCACACACTGCCGGGGTCAGACACAGAGTAAATCTCCCTCCACACCATTCCATCACACACGCCCAGGGTCAGACGCAGAGTGAATCTCCATCCACACCGTCCCATTACACACTCCCAGGGTCAGACACAGAGTGAATCTCCCTCCACACTGTCCCATCACACTACCCCAGGGTCAGACACAGAGTGAATCTCCCTCCACACCGTCCCCATCAGACACTCCCGGGGTCAGACACAGAGTGAATCTCACTCCACACCATCCCATCACACACTCCCTCGGTCGGCCAAAGAGTGAATCTCCCTCCACACTGTCCCATCACACACTCCCAGGGTCAGACACAGAGTGAATCTCCCTCCACACTGTCCCATCACACATTCCCGTGGTCAGACACAGAGTGAATCTCCCTCTACACCATCCCATCACACACTCCCAGGGTCAGACACAGAGTGAATCTCCCTCCTTACTGTCTCATCACACACTCCCGGGGTCAGACACAGAGTGAATCTCCCTCCACACCACACCATCACACACTCCCAGGGTCAGACGCAGAGTGAATCTCCATCCACACCGTCCCATTACACACTCCCAGGGTCAGACACAGAGTGAATCTCCCTCCACACTGTCCCATCACACATTCCCGTGGTCAGACACAGAGTGAATCTCCCTCCACACTGTCCCATCACACACTCCCGGGGTCAGACACAGAGTGAATCTCACTCCACACTGTCCCATCACACATTCCCGTGGTCAGACACAGAGTGAATCTCCCTCCACACCATCCCATCACACACTCCCAGGGTCAGACACAGAGTGAATCTCCCTCTACACTGTCCCATCACACATTCCCAGGATCAGACACAGAGTGAATCTCCCTCATTACTGACACATCACACACTCCCGGGGTCAGACACAGAGTGAATCTCCCTCCACACCATTCCATCACACACTCCCAGGCTCAGATGCAGAGTGAATCTCCATCCCCACCGTCCCATTACACACTCCCAGGGTCAGACACAGAATGAATCTCCCTCCACACCATCCCATCACACACTCCCTCGCTGAGACAAAGAGTGAATCTCCCTCCACACTGTCCCATCACACACTCCCAGGGTCAGACACAGAGTGAATCTCCCTCCAGACTGTCCCATCACACACTCCCAGGGTCAGACACAGACTGAATCTCCCTCCACAATGTCCCATCACACACCTCCAGGGTCAGCAACAGAGTGAATCTCCCTCCACACTGTCCCATCACACACTCCCAGGGTCAGACACAGACTGAATCTCCCTCCACAATGTCCCATCACACACCTCCAGGGTCAGACACAGAGTGAATCTCCCTCCACACTGTCCCATCACACACAGCTGGGGTCAGACACAGAGTGAATCTCACTCCATACTGTCCCATCACACACTCCCAGGGTCAGACACAGAGTGAATTTCCCTCCACACTGTCCCATCACACACTCACAGGGTCAAACACAGAGTGAATCTCCCTCCACACCGTCCCATCACACACTCCTGGGGTCAGACGCAGAGTGAATCTCCCTCTACACCATCCCAGCACACACTCCCAGGGTCAGACACAGAGTGAATCTCCCTCTACACCATCCCAGCACACACTCCCAGGGTCAGACACAGAGTGAATCTCCCTCCTTACAGTCCCATCACACACTCCCGGGGTCAGACACAGAGTGAATCTCCCTCCACACCATTCCATCACACACTCCCAGGGTCAGACGCACAGTAAATCTCCATCCACACCGTCCCATTACACATTGCCGTGTTCAGACACAGAGTGAATCTCCCTCCACACTGTCCCACCACACACTGCCGGGGTCAGACACAGAGTGAATCTCACTCCACACTGTCCCATCACACACTCCCAGGGTCAGACACGACTGAATCTCCCTCCACACTGTCCAATCACACACTCCTGGGGTCAGAGACAGAGTGAATCTCTCTCCACACTGTCCCATCACACATTCCCAGGGTCAGAGACAGAATGAATCTCCCTCCACACCATCCCATCACACACTCCCAGGGTCAGACACAGAGTGAATCTCCCTCCACACTGTCCCATCACACACTGCCGGGGTCAGACACAGAGTAAATCTCCCTCCACACCTTTCCATCACACACGCCCAGGGTCAGACGCAGAGTGAATCTCCATCCACACCGTCCCATTACACACTCCCAGGGTCAGACACAGAGTGAATCTCCCTCCACACTGTCCCATCACACACTCCCAGGTTCAGACACAGAGTGAATCTCCCTCCACACTGTCCCATCACACACTCCCAGGGTCAGACACAGAGTGAATCTCCCTCCACACCGTCCCAATCTCACACTCCCCGGTCAGACAAAGAGTGAATCTCCCTCCACACTGTCCCATCACACACTCCCAGGGTCATACACAGAGTGAATCTCCCTCCACACTGTCCCATCACACACTCCCGGGGTCAGACACAGAGTGAATCTCAATCCACAGTGTCCCATCAAACAATCCCGTGGTCAGACAGAGAGTGAATCTCCCTCCACACTGTCCCATCACACACTCCCAGGGTCAGACCACAGACTAAATCTCCCTCCACAATGTCCCATCACACACCTCCAGGGTCAGACACAGAGTGAATCTCCCTCCACACTGTCCCATCACACATTGCCGTGGTCAGACACAGAGTGAATCTCCCTCCACACTGTCCCATCACACACAGCTGGGGTCAGACACAGAGTGAATCTCCCTCTACACCATCCCATCACACACTCCCAGGGTCAAACACAGAGCGAATCTCCCTCCTCACTGTCCCATCACACACTCCCGGGGTCAGACACAGAGTGAATCTCCCTCCACACCATTCAATCACACACTCCCAGGGTCAGACACAGAGTGAATCTCCCTCCACACTGTCCCATCACACATTGCCGTGGTCAGACACAGACTGAATCTCCCTCCACACAGTCCCATCACACACTGCCGGGGTCAGACACAGAGTGAATCTCCCTCTACACCATGCCATCACACACTCCCAGGGTCAAACACAGAGTGAATCTCCCTCCTCACTGTCCCATCACACACTCCCGGGGTCAGACACACAGTGAATCTCCCTCCACACCATTCAATCACACACTCCCAGGGTCAGACGCAGAGTGAATCTCCATCCACACCGTCCCATTACACACTCCCAGGGTCAGACACAGAGTGAATCTCCCTCCACAATGTCCCATCACACATTGCCGTGGTCAGACACAGACTGAATCTCCCTCCACACAGTCCCATCACACACTGCCGGGGTCAGACACAGAGTGATTCTCACTCCACACTGTCCCATCACACACGCCCAGGGTCAGACACAGAGTGAATCTCAGTCCACACTGTCCCATCACACACGCCCAGGGTCAGACACAGAGTGAATCTCCCTCATTACTGACACATCACACACTCCCGGGGTCAGACACAAAGTGAATCTCCCTCCACACCATTCCATCACACACTCCCAGGCTCAGATGCAGAGTGAATCTCCATCCACACCGTCCCATTACACACTCCCAGGGTCAGACACAGAATGAATCTCCCTAAACACCATCCCATCACACACTCCTTCGGTCAGACACAGACTGAATCTCCCTCCACAATGTCCCATCACACACCTCCAGGGTCAGCAACAGAGTGAATCTCCCTCCACACTGTCCCATCACACACTCCCAGGGTCAGACACAGACTGAATCTCCCTCCACAATGTCCCATCACACACCTCCAGTGTCAGACACAGAGTGAATCTCCCTCCACACTGTCCCATCACACACAGCTGGGGTCAGACACAGAGTGAATCTCACTCCATACTGTCCCATCACACACTCCCAGGGTCAGACACAGAGTGAATTTCCCTCCACACTGTCCCATCACACACTCACAGGGTCAAACACAGAGTGAATCTCCCTCCACACCGTCCCATCACACACTCCTGGGGTCAGACGCAGAGTGAATCTCCCTCTACACCATCCCAGCACACACTCCCAGGGTCAGACACAGAGTGAATCTCCCTCTACACCATCCCAGCACACACTCCCAGGGTCAGACACAGAGTGAATCTCCCTCCTTACAGTCCCATCACACACTCCCGGGGTCAGACACAGAGTGAATCTCCCTCCACACCATTCCATCACACACTCCCAGGGTCAGACGCACAGTGAATCTCCATCCACACCGTCCCATTACACATTGCCGTGGTCAGACACAGAGTGAATCTCCCTCCACACTGTCCCACCACACACTGACGGGGTCAGACACAGAGTAAATCTCCCTCCACACCATTCCATCACACACGCCCAGGGTCAGACGCAGAGTGAATCTCCATCCACACCGTCCCATTACACACTCCCAGGGTCAGACACAGAGTGAATCTCCCTCCACACTGTCCCATCACACTACCCCAGGGTCAGACACAGAGTGAATCTCCCTCCACACCGTCCCCATCAGACACTCCCGGGGTCAGACACAGAGTGAATCTCCCTCCACACCATCCCATCACACACTCCCAGGGTCAGACACAGAGTTAATCTCCCTCCACACTGTCCCATCACACACTCCCTCGGTCGGCCAAAGAGTGAATCTCCCTCCACACTGTCCCATCACACACTCCCGGCGTCAGACACAGAGTGAATCTCCCTCTACACCATCCCATCACACACTCCCAGGGTCAGACACAGAGTGAATCTCCCTCCTTACTGTCCCATCACACACTCCCGGGGTCAGACACAGAGTGAATCTCCCTCCATACCACACCATCACACACTCCCAGGGTCAGACGCAGAGTGAATCTCCATCCACACCGTCCCATTACACACTCCCAGGGTCAGACACAGAGTGAATCTCCCTCCACACTGTCCCATCACACATTGCCGTGGTCAGACACAGAGTGAATCTCCCTCCACACTGTCCCATCACACATTCCCGTGGTCAGACACAGAGTGAATCTCCCTCCACACTGTCCCATCACACACTCCCGGGGTCAGACACAGAGTGAATCTCACTCCACACTGTCCCATCAAACACTCCCAGGGTCAGACACAGAGTGAATCTCCCTCCACACTGTCCCATCACACACTGCCGGGGTCAGACACAGAGTAAATCTCCCTCCACAGCATTCCATCACACACTCCCAGGGTCAGACGCACAGTGAATCTCCATCCACACCGTCCCATTACACATTGCCGTGGTCAGACACAGAGTGAATCTCCCTCCACACTGTCCCACCATACACTGCCGGGGTCAGACACAGAGTGAATCTCACTCCACACTGTCCCATCACACACTCCCAGGGTCAGACACGACTGAATCTCCCTCCACACTGTCCAATCACACACTCCTGGGGTCAGACACAGAGTGAATCTCTCTCCACACTGTCCCATCACACACTCCCAGGGTCGGACACAGAGTGAATCTCCCTCCACACTGTCCCATCACACACTCCCGGGGTCAGACACAGAGTGAATCTCAATCCACACTATCCCATCAAACAGTCCCGTGGTCAGACACAGAGTGAATCTCCCTCCACACTGTCCCATCACACACTCCCAGGGTCAGACACAGACTGAATCTCCCTCCACAATGTCCCATCACACACCTCCAGGGTCAGACACAGAGTGAATCTCCCTCCACACTGTCCCATCACACATTGCCGTGGTCAGACACAGAGTGAATCTCCCTCCACACTGTCCCATCACACACAGCTGGGGTCAGACACAGAGTGAATCTCACTCCACCCTGTCCCATCACACACTCCCAGGGTCAGACACAGAGTGAATCTCCCTCCACACTGTCCCATCACAGACTCACAGGGTCAGACACAGAGTGAATCTCCCTCTACACCGTCCCATCACACACTCCTGGGGTCAGACGCAGAGTGAATCTCCCTCTACACCATCCCATCACACACTCCCAGTGTCAGACACAGAGTGAATCTCCCTCCTTACTGTCCCATCACACACTCCCGGGGTCAGACACAGAGTGAATCTCCCTCCACACCATTCCATCACACACTCCCAGGGTCAGACGCACAGTGAATCTCCATCCACACCGTCCCATCACACACTCCCAGGGTCAGACACGAGTGAATCTCCCTCCACACTGTCCAATCACACACACCTGGGGTCAGACACAGAGTGAATCTCTCTCCACACTGTCCCATCACACACTGCCAGGGTCAGAGACAGAGTGAATCTCCCTCCACACTGTCCCATCACACACTCACAGGGTCAGACGCAGAGTTAATCTCCCTCTACACCATCCCATCACACACTCCCAGGGTCAGACACAGAGTGAATCTCCCTCCTTACTGTCCCATCACACACTCCCGGGGTCAGACACAGAGTGAATCTCCCTCCACACCATTCCATCACACACTCCCAGGGTCAGACGCACAGTGAATCTCCATCCACACCGTCCCATCACACACTCACAGGGTCAGACACGAGTGAATCTCCCTCCACACTGTCCAATCACACACACCTGGGGTCAGACACAGAGTGAATCTCTCTCCACACTGTCCCATCACACACTCCCAGGGTCAGAGACAGAATGAATCTCCCTCCACACCATCCCATCACACACTCCCAGGGTCAGACACAGAGTGAATCTCCCTCCACACTGTCCCATCACACACTCACAGGGTCAGACACAGAGTGAATCTCCCTCCACACCGTCCCATCACACACTCCTGGGGTCAGACGCAGAGTGAATCTCCCTCTACACCATCCCATCACACACTCCCAGGGTCAGACACAGAGTGAATCTCCCTCCTTACTGTCCCATCACACACTCCCAGGGTCAGACACAGAGTGAATCTCCCTCCACACCGTTCCATCACACACTCCCAGGGTCAGACGCACAGTGAATCTCCCTCCACACTGTCCAATCACACACACCTGGGGTCAGACACAGAATGAATCTCCCTCCACACCATCCCATCACACACTCCCTCGGTCGGCCAAAGAGTGAATCTCCCTCCACACTGTCCCATCACACACTCCCGGCGTCAGACACAGAGTGAATCTCCCTCTACACCATCCCATCACACACTCCCAGGGTCAGACACAAAGTGAATCTCCCTCCTTACGGTCCCATCACACACTCCCGGGGTCAGACACAGAGTGAATCTCCCTCCACACCGTCACATCACACATTGCCGTGGTCAGACACAGAGTGAAACTCCCTCCACACTGTCCCATCACACACTGCCAGGGTCAGACACAGAGTGAATCTCACTCCACACTGTCCCATCACACACTCCCAGGGTCAGACACAGAGTGAATCTCCCTCCACACTGTCCCATCACACACTGCCGGGGTCAGACACAGAGTAAATCTCCCTCCACACCATTCCATCACACACGCCGAGGGTCAGACGCAGAGTGAATCTCCATCCACACCGTCGCATTACACACTCCCAGGGTCAGACACAGAGTGAATCTCTCTCCACACTGTCCCATCACACACTCCCAGGGTCAGACACAGAGTGAATCTCCCTCCACACTGTCCCATCACACACTCCCAGGGTCAGACACAGAGTGAATCTCCCTCCACACCGTCCCATCACACACTCCCTCGGTCAGACAAAGAGTGAATCTCCCTCCACACTGTCCCATCACACACTCCTGGGGTCAGACACACAGTGAATCTCCCTCCACACTGTCCCATCACACACTCCCATGGTCAGACACAGAGTGAATCTCCCTCCACACTGTCCCATCACACACTCCCAGGGTCAGACACAGAGTGAATCTCCCTCCACACTGTCCCATCACACACTCCCAGGGTCAGACACAGAGTGAATCTCCCTCCACACCGTCCAAATCACACACTCCCGGGGTCAGACACAGAGTGAATCTCCCTCCACACTGTCCCATCACACACACCCAGGGTCAGACACAGAGTGAATCTCCCTCCACACCGTTCCATCACACACTCCCTCGGTCAGACAAAGAGTGAATCTCCCTCCACACTGTCCCATCACACACACCCGGGGTCAGACACAGAGTGAATCTCCCTCCACACTGTCCCATCACACACTCCCAGGGTCAGACACAGACTGAATCTCCCTCCACACTGTCCCATCACACACTCCCAGGGTCAGACACAGAGTGAATCTCCCTCCACAATGTCCCATCACACACTCCCAGGGTCAGACACAGAGTGAATCTCCCTCCACACCGTCCCATCACACACTCCTGGGGTCAGACGCAGAGTGAATCTCCCTCCACACCATCCCATCACACACTCCCAGGGTAAGATGCAGAGTGAATCTCCATCCACACCGTCCCATTACACATTACCAGGGTCAGACACAGAGTGAATCTCCCTCCACACTGTCCATTCACACACTCCCAGGGTTAGACATAGAGTGAATCTCCCTCCACACTGTCCCATCACACACTCCCAGGGTCAGACACAGAGTGAATCTCCCTCCACACTGTCCCATCACACACTCCCGGGGTCAGACACAGAGTGAATCTCAATCCACACTCTCCCATCAAACAGTCCCGTGGTAAGACACAGAGTGAATCTCCCTCCACACTGTCCCATCACACACTCCCAGGGTCAGACACAGACTGAATCTCCCTCCACAATATCCCATCACACACCTCCAGGGTCAGACACAGAGTGTTATCTCCCTCCACACTGTCCCATCACACATTGCCGTGGTCAGACACAGAGTGAATCTCCCTCCACTCTGTCCCATCACACACAGCTGGGGTCAGACACAGAGTGAATCTCACTCCACACTGTCCCATCACACACTCCCAGAGTCAGACACAGAGTGAATCTCCCTCCACACTGTCCCATCACACACTGCCGGGGTCAGACACAGAGTAAATCTCCCTCCACACGATTCCATCACACACGCCCAGGGTCAGACGCAGAGTGAATCTCCATCCACACCGTCCCATTACACACTCCCAGGGTCAGACACAGAGTGAATCTCCCTCCACACTGTCCCATCACACTCTCCCAGGGTCAGACACAGAGTGAATCTCCCTCCACACCGTCCCCATCACACACTCCCGGGGTCAGACACAGAGTGAATCTCCCTCCGCACTGTCCCATCACACACTCCCTCGGTCAGACAAAGAGTGAATCTCCCTCCACACTGTCCCATCACACACTCCCAGGGTCAGACACAGAGTGAATCTCCCTCCACACTGTCCCATCACACACTCCCAGGGTCAGACACAGAGTGAATCTCCCTCCACACTGTCCCATCACACACTCCCAGGGTCAGACACAGAGTGAATCTCCCTCCACACCGTCCAAATCACACATTCCCGGGGTCAGACGCAGAGTGAATCTCCCTCCACACCATCCCATCACACACTCCCAGGGTAAGATGCAGAGTGAATCTCCATCCACACCGTCCCATTACACATTCCCAGGGTCAGACACAGAGTGAATCTCCCTCCACACTGTCCCATCACACACTCCCAGGGTCAGACACAGAGTGAATCTCCCTCCACACTGTCCCATCACACACTCCCGGGGTCAGACACAGAGTGAATCTCAATCCACACTGTCCCATCACACATTCCCGTGGTCAGACACAGAGTGAATCTCCCTCCACACTGTCCCATCACACACTCCCAGGGTCAGACACAGACTGAATCTCCCTCCACAATATCCCATCACACACCTCCAGGGTCAGGCACAGAGTGTTATCTCCCTCCACACTGTCCCATCACACATTGCCGTGGTCAGACACAGAGTGAATCTCCCTCCACTCTGTCCCATCACACACAGCTGGGGTCAGACACAGAGTGAATCTCACTCCACACTGTCCCATCAGACACTCCCAGAGTCAGACACAGAGTGAATCTCCCTCCACACTGTCCCATCACAGACTCACAGGGTCAGACACAGAGTGAATCTCCCTCCACACCGTCCCATCACACACTCCTGGGGTCAGACGCAGAGTGAATCTCCATCCACACCGTCCCATCACACACTCCCAGGATCAGACACGAGTGAATCTCCCTCCACACTGTCCAATCACACACACCTGGGGTCAGACACAGAGTGAATCTCTCTCCACCCTGTCCCATCACACACTCCCAGGGTCAGAGACAGAATGAATCTCCCTCCACACCATCCCATCACACACTCCCAGGGTCAGACACAGAGTGAATCTCCCTCCACACTGTCCCATCACACATTGCCGTGGTCAGACACAGAGTGAATCTCCCTCCACACTGTCCCATCACACACTGCCGGGGTCAGACACAGAGTAAATCTCCCTCCACACGATTCCATCACACACGCCCAGGGTCAGACGCAGAGTGAATCTCCATCCACACCGTCCCATTACACACTCCCAGGGTCAGACACAGAGTGAATCTCCCTCCACACTGTCCCATCACACTCTCCCAGGGTCAGACACAGAGTGAATCTCCCTCCACACCGTCCCCATCACACACTCCCGGGGTCAGACACAGAGTGAATCTCCCTCCGCACTGTCCCATCACACACTCCTTCGGTCAGACAAAGAGTGAATCTCCCTCCACACTGTCCCATCACACACTCCCAGGGTCAGACACAGAGTGAATCTCCCTCCACACTGTCCCATCACACACTCCCAGGGTCAGACACAGAGTGAATCTCCCTCCACACTGTCCCATCACACACTCCCAGGGTCAGACACAGAGTGAATCTCCCTCCACACCGTCCCATCACACACTCCCTCGGTCAGACAAAGAGTGAATCTCCCTCCACACTGTCCCATCACACACTCCTGGGGTCAGACACGCAGTGAATCTCCCTCCACACTGTCCCATCACACACTCCCATGGTCAGACACAGAGTGAATCTCCCTCCACACTGTCCCATCACACACTCCCAGGGTCAGACACAAAGTGAATCTCCCTCCACACTGTCCCATCACACACTCCCAGGGTCAGACACAGAGTGAATCTCCCTCCACACCGTCCAAATCACACACTCCCGGGGTCAGACACAGAGTGAATCTCCCTCCACACTGTCCCATCACACACACCCAGGGTCAGACACAGAGTGAATCTCCCTCCACACCGTTCCATCACACACTCCCTCGGTCAGACAAAGAGTGAATCTCCCTCCACACTGTCCCATCACACACACCCGGGGTCAGACACAGAGTGAATCTCCCTCCACACTGTCCCATCACACACTCCCAGGGTCAGACACAGACTGAATCTCCCTCCACACTGTCCCATCACACACTCCCAGGGTCAGACACAGAGTGAATCTCCCTCCACAATGTCCCATCACACACTCCCAGGGTCAGACACAGAGTGAATCTCCCTCCACACCGTCCCATCACACACTCCTGGGGTCAGACGCAGAGTGAATCTCCCTCCACACCATCCCATCACACACTCCCAGGGTAAGATGCAGAGTGAATCTCCATCCACACCGTCCCATTACACATTACCAGGGTCAGACACAGAGTGAATCTCCCTCCACACTGTCCATTCACACACTCCCAGGGTTAGACATAGAGTGAATCTCCCTCCACACTGTCCCATCACACACTCCCAGAGTCAGACACAGAGTGAATCTCCCTCCACACTGTCCCATCACAGACTCACAGGGTCAGACACAGAGTGAATCTCCCTCCACACCGTCCCATCACACACTCCTGGGGTCAGACGCAGAGTGAATCTCCATCCACACCGTCCCATCACACACTCCCAGGATCAGACACGAGTGAATCTCCCTCCACACTGTCCAATCACACACACCTGGGGTCAGACACAGAGTGAATCTCTCTCCACACTGTCCCATCACACACTCCCAGGGTCAGAGACAGAATGAATCTCCCTCCACACCATCCCATCACACACTCCCAGGGTCAGACACAGAGTGAATCTCCCTCTACACTGTCCCATCACACATTGCCGTGGTCAGACACAGAGTGAATCTCCCTCCACACTGTCCCATCACACACTGCCGGGGTCAGACACAGAGTAAATCTCCCTCCACACGATTCCATCACACACGCCCAGGGTCAGACGCAGAGTGAATCTCCATCCACACCGTCCCATTACACACTCCCAGGGTCAGACACAGAGTGAATCTCCCTCCACACTGTCCCATCACACACTCCCAGGGTCAGACACAGAGTGAATCTCCCTCCACACCGTCCCCATCACACACTCCCGGGGTCAGACACAGAGTGAATCTCCCTCCGCACTGTCCCATCACACACTCCCTCGGTCAGACAAAGAGTGAATCTCCCTCCACACTGTCCCATCACACACTCCCAGGGTCAGACACAGAGTGAATCTCCCTCCACACTGTCCCATCACACACTCCCAGGGTCAGACACAGAGTGAATCTCCCTCCACACTGTCCCATCACACACTCCCAGGGTCAGACACAGAGTGAATCTCCCTCCACACCGTCCCATCACACACTCCCTCGGTCAGACAAAGAGTGAATCTCCCTCCACACTGTCCCATCACACACTCCTGGGGTCAGACACGCAGTGAATCTCCCTCCACACTGTCCCATCACACACTCCCATGGTCAGACACAGAGTGAATCTCCCTCCACACTGTCCCATCACACACTCCCAGGGTCAGACACAGAGTGAATCTCCCTCCACACTGTCCCATCACACACTCCCAGGGTCAGACACAGAGTGAATCTCCCTCCACACCGTCCAAATCACACACTCCCGGGGTCAGACACAGAGTGAATCTCCCTCCACACTGTCCCATCACACACACCCAGGGTCAGACACAGAGTGAATCTCCCTCCACACCGTTCCATCACACACTCCCTCGGTCAGACAAAGAGTGAATCTCCCTCCACACTGTCCCATCACACACACCCGGGGTCAGACACAGAGTGAATCTCCCTCCACACTGTCCCATCATCACACACTCCCAGGGTCAGACACAGACTGAATCTCCCTCCACACTGTCCCATCACACACTCCCAGGGTCAGACACAGAGTGAATCTCCCTCCACAATGTCCCATCACACACTCCCAGGGTCAGACACAGAGTGAATCTCCCTCCACACCGTCCCATCACACACTCCCGGGGTCAGACGCAGAGTGAATCTCCCTCCACACCATCCCATCACACACTCCCAGGGTAAGATGCAGAGTGAATCTCCATCCACACCGTCCCATTACACATTACCAGGGTCAGACACAGAGTGAATCTCCCTCCACACTGTCCAGTCACACACTCCCAGGGTTAGACATAGAGTGAATCTCCCTCCACACTGTCCCATCACACACTCCCAGGGTCAGACACAGAGTGAATCTCCCTCCACACTGTCCCATCACACACTCCCGGGGTCAGACACAGAGTGAATCTCAATCCACACTCTCCCATCAAACAGTCCCGTGGTAAGGCACAGAGTGAATCTCCCTCCACACTGTCCCATCACACACTCCCAGGGTCAGACACAGACTGAATCTCCCTCCACAATATCCCATCACACACCTCCAGGGTCAGACACAGAGTGTTATCTCCCTCCACACTGTCCCATCACACATTGCCGTGGTCAGACACAGAGTGAATCTCCCTCCACTCTGTCCCATCACACACAGCTGGGGTCAGACACAGAGTGAATCTCACTCCACACTGTCCCATCACACACTCCCAGAGTCAGACACAGAGTGAATCTCCCTCCACACTGTCCCATCACAGACTCACAGGGTCAGACACAGAGTGAATCTCCCTCCACACCGTCCCATCACACACTCCTGGGGTCAGACGCAGAGTGAATCTCCATCCACACCGTCCCATCACACACTCCCAGGATCAGACACGAGTGAATCTCCCTCCACACTGTCCAATCACACACACCTGGGGTCAGACACAGAGTGAATCTCTCTCCACACTGTCCCATCACACACTCCCAGGGTCAGAGACAGAATGAATCTCCCTCCACACCATCCCATCACACACTCCCAGGGTCAGACACAGAGTGAATCTCCCTCTACACAGTCCCATCACACAAAGCCCGTGGTCAGACACAGAGTGAATCTCCCTCCACACTGTCCCATCACACACTGCCGGGGTCAGACACAGAGTAAATCTCCCTCCACACGATTCCATCACACACGCCCAGGGTCAGACGCAGAGTGAATCTCCATCCACACCGTCCCATTACACACTCCCAGGGTCAGACACAGAGTGAATCTCCCTCCACACTGTCCCATCACACTCTCCCAGGGTCAGACACAGAGTGAATCTCCCTCCACACCGTCCCCATCACACACTCCCGGGGTCAGACACAGAGTGAATCTCCCTCCGCACTGTCCCATCACACACTCCCTCGGTCAGACAAAGAGTGAATCTCCCTCCACACTGTCCCATCACACACTCCCAGGGTCAGACACAGAGTGAATCTCCCTCCACACTGTCCCATCACACACTCCCAGGGTCAGACACAGAGTGAATCTCCCTCCACACTGTCCCATCACACACTCCCAGGGTCAGACACAGAGTGAATCTCCCTCCACACCGTCCAAATCACACACTCCCGGGGTCAGACGCAGAGTGAATCTCCCTCCACACCATCCCATCACACACTCCCAGGGTAAGATGCAGAGTGAATCTCCATCCACACCGTCCCATTACACATTCCCAGGGTCAGACACAGAGTGAATCTCCCTCCACACTGTCCATTCACACACTCCCAGGGTCATACATAGAGTGAATCTCCCTCCACACTGTCCCATCACACACTCCCAGGGTCAGACACAGAGTGAATCTCCCTCCACACTGTCCCATCACACACTCCCGGGGTCAGACACAGAGTGAATCTCAATCCACACTCTCCCATCAAACAGTCCCGTGGTCAGACACAGAGTGAATCTCCCTCCACACTGTCCCATCACACACTCCCAGGGTCAGACACAGACTGAATCTCCCTCCACAATATCCCATCACACACCTCCAGGGTCAGACACAGAGTGTTATCTCCCTCCACACTGTCCCATCACACATTGCCGTGGTCAGACACAGAGTGAATCTCCCTCCACTCTGTCCCATCACACACAGCTGGGGTCAGACACAGAGTGAATCTCACTCCACACTGTCCCATCACACACTCCCAGAGTCAGACACAGAGTGAATCTCCCTCCACACTGTCCCATCACAGACTCACAGGGTCAGACACAGAGTGAATCTCCCTCCACACCGTCCCATCACACACTCCTGGGGTCAGACGCAGAGTGAATCTCCATCCACACCGTCCCATCACACACTCCCAGGATCAGACACAGAGTGAATCTCCCTCCACACTGTCCAATCACACACACCTGGGGTCAGACACAGAGTGAATCTCTCTCCACACTGTCCCATCACACACTCCCAGGGTCAGAGACAGAATGAATCTCCCTCCACACCATCCCATCACACACTCCCAGGGTCAGACACAGAGTGAATCTCCCTCCACACTGTCCCATCACACATTCCCGTGGTCAGACACAGAGTGAATCTCCCTCCACACTGTCCCATCACACACTCCCGGGGTCAGACACAGAGTAAATCTCCCTCCACACGATTCCATCACACACGCCCAGGGTCAGACGCAGAGTGAATCTCCATCCACACCGTCCCATTACACACTCCCAGGGTCAGACACAGAGTGAATCTCCCTCCACACTGTCCCATCACACTCTCCCAGGGTCAGACACAGAGTGAATCTCCC
Source organism: Mobula hypostoma (assembly GCF_963921235.1). Classification (NCBI taxonomy): domain Eukaryota; kingdom Metazoa; phylum Chordata; class Chondrichthyes; order Myliobatiformes; family Myliobatidae; genus Mobula; species Mobula hypostoma. Next base: position 257,992 of record NW_026948166.1, on the reverse strand, counting down.
TCCGCACTGTCCCATCACACACTCCCTCGGTCAGACAAAGAGTGAATCTCCCTCCACACTGTCCCATCACACACTCCCAGGGTCAGACACAGAGTGAATCTCCCTCCACACTGTCCCATCACACACTCCCAGGGTCAGACACAGAGTGAATCTCCCTCCACACTGTCCCATCACACACTCCCAGGGTCAGACACAGAGTGAATCTCCCTCCACACCGTCCAAATCACACACTCCCGGGGTCAGACACAGAGGGAATCTCCCTCCACACTATCCCATCACACACACCCAGGGTCAGACACAGAGTGAATCTCCCTCCACACCGTTCCATCACACACTCCCTCGGTCAGACAAAGAGTGAATCTCCCTCCACACTGTCCCATCACACACACCCGGGGTCAGATACAGAGTGAATCTCCCTCCACACTGTCCCATCACACACTCCCAGGGTCAGACACAGACTGAATCTCCCTCCACACTGTCCCATCACACACTCCCAGGGTCAGACACAGAGTGAATCTCCCTCCACAATGTCCCATCACACACTCCCAGGGTAAGATGCAGAGTGAATCTCCATCCACACCGTCCCATTACACATTCCCAGGGTCAGACACAGAGTGAATCTCCCTCCACACTGTCCATTCACACACTCCCAGGGTCAGACATAGAGTGAATCTCCCTCCACACTGTCCCATCACACACTCCCAGGGTCAGACACAGAGTGAATCTCCCTCCACACGGTCCCATCACACACTCCCGGGGTCAGACACAGAGTGAATCTCAATCCACACTCTCCCATCAAACAGTCCCGTGGTCAGACACAGAGTGAATCTCCCTCCACACTGTCCCATCACACACTCCCAGGGTCAGACACAGACTGAATCTCCCTCCACAATATCCCATCACACACCTCCAGGGTCAGACACAGAGTGTTATCTCCCTCCACACTGTCCCATCACACATTGCCGTGGTCAGACACAGAGTGAATCTCCCTCCACACTGTCCCATCACACACTCCCAGAGTCAGACACAGAGTGAATCTCCCTCCACTATGTCCCATCACACACAGCTGGGGTCAGACACAGAGTGAATCTCACTCCACACTGTCCCATCACACACTCCCAGAGTCAGACACAGAGTGAATCTCCCTCCACACTGTCCCATCACAGACTCACAGGGTCAGACACAGAGTGAATCTCCCTCCACACCGTCCCATCACACACTCCTGGGGTCAGACGCAGAGTGAATCTCCATCCACACCGTCCCATCACACACTCCCAGGATCAGACACGAGTGAATCTCCCTCCACACTGTCCAATCACACACACCTGGGGTCAGACACAGAGTGAATCTCTCTCCACACTGTCCCATCACACACTCCCAGGGTCAGAAACAGAATGAATCTCCCTCCACACCATCCCATCACACACTCCCAGGGTCAGACACAGAGTGAATCTCCCTCCACACCATCCCATCACACACTCCCATGGTCAGACACAGAGTGAATCTCCCTCCACACTGTCCCATCACACACTCCCAGGGTCAGACACAGAGTGAATCTCCCTCCACACTGTCCCATCACACACTCCCAGGGTCAGACACAGAGTGAATCTCCCTCCACACTGTCCCATCACACTCTCCCAGGGTCAGACACAGAGTGAATCTCCCTCCACACCGTCCCCATCACACACTCCCTCGGTCAGACAAAGAGTGAATCTCCCTCCACACTGTCCCATCACACACTCCCAGGGTCAGACACAGAGTGAATCTCCCTCCACACCGTCCCATCACACACTCCCGGGGTCAGACACAGAGTGAATCTACCTCCACACTGTCCCATTACACACACCCAGGGTCAGACACAGAGTGAATCTCCCTCCACACTGTCCCATCACACACTCCCGGCGTCAGACACAGAGTGAATCACCCTCTACACCATCCCATCACACACTCCCAGGGTCAGACACAGAGTGAATCTCCCTCCTTACTGTCCCATCACACACTCCGGGGGTCATACACAGAGTGAATCCCCCTCCACACCACACCATCACACACTCCCAGGGTCAGACGCAGAGTGAATCTCCATCCACACCGTCCCATTACACACTCCCAGAGTCAGACACAGAGTGAATCTCCCTCCACACTGTCCCATCACACATTGCCGTGGTCAGACACAGAGTGAAACTACCTCCACACTGTCCCATCACACACTGCCGGGGTCAGACACAGAGTGAATCTCACTCCACACTGTCCCATCACACACTCCCAGGGTCAGAAACAGAGTGAATCTCCCTCCACACTGTCCCATCACACACTCCTAGGGTCAGACACAGAGTGAATCTCCCTCCACACTGTCCCATCACACACTCCCAGGGTCAGACACAGAGTGAATCTCCCTCCTTACTGTCCAAATCACACACTCCCGGGGTCAGACACAGAGTGAATCTCCCTCCACACCATACCATCACACACTCCCAGGGTCAGACGCAGAGTGAATCTCCATCCACACCGTCCCATTACACACTCCCAGGGTCAGACATAGAGTGAATCTCCCTCCACACTGTCCCATCACACATTGCCGTGGTCAGACACAGAGTGAATCTCACTCCACAGTGTCCCGTCACACACTCCCAGGGTCAGACACAGAGTGAATCTCCCTCCACACCGTCCCATCACACACTCCCAGGGTCAGACACAGAGTGAATCTCCCTCTACACTGTCCCATCACAGACTCCCAGGGTCAAACACAGAGTGAATCTCCCTCCTTACTGTCCCATCACACACTCCCAGGGTCAGACACAGAGTGAATCTCCCTCTACACTGTCCCATCACACATTCCCAGGATCAGACACAGAGTGAATCTCCCTCCACAGCATCCCATCACAGACTCCTGGGGTCAAACGCAGAGTGAATCTCCCTCTATACCATCCCATCACACACTCCCAGGGTCAGACGCAGAGTGAATCTCCATCCACACCGTCCCATTACACACTCCCAGGGTCAGACACAGAGTGAATCTCCCTCCACACTGTCCCATCACACATTGCCGTGGTCAGATACAGACTGAATCTCCCTCCACACAGTCCCATCATACACTGCCGGGGTCAGACACAGAGTGAATCTCACTCCACACTGTCCCATCACACACGCCCAGGGTCAGACACAGACTGAATCTCCCTCCACAGTGTCCCATCACACACGCCCAGGGTCAGACACAGAGTGAATATCCCTCCTTACTGACACATCACACACTCCCGGGGTCAGACACAGAGTGAATGTCCCTCCACACCATTCCATCACACACTCCCAGGCTCAGATGCAGAGTGAATCTCCATCCTCACCGTCCGATTACACACTCCCAGGGTCAGACACAGAATGAATCTCCCTCCACACCATCCTATCACACACTCCCAGGGTCAGACACAGAGTGAATCTCCCTCCACACTGTCCCATCACACATTGCCGTGGTCAGAAACAGAGTGAATCTCCCTCCACACTGTCCCATCACACACTCCCAGGGTCAGGCACAGAGTGAATCTCCCTCCACACTGTCCCATCACACACTCCCAGGGTCAGACATAGAGTGAATCTCCCTCCACACTATCCCATCACACACTCCGAGGGTCAGACACAGAGTGCATCTCCCTCCACACCGTCCCATCACACACTCCCGGGGTCAGACACAGAGTGAATCTCCCTCCACACTGTCCCATCACACACACCCAGGGTCAGACACAGAGTGAATCTCCCTCTACCCTGTCCCATCACACATTCCCAGGATCAGACACAGAGTGAATCTCCCTCCACAGCATCCCATCACAGACTCCTGGGGTCAAACGCAGAGTGAATCTCCCTCTATACCATCCCATCACACACTCCCAGGGTCAGACGCAGAGTGAATCTCCATCCACACCGTCCCATTACACACTCCCAGGGTCAGACACAGAGTGAATCTCCCTCCACACTGTCCCATCACACATTGCCGTGGTCAGATACAGACTGAATCTCCCTCCACACAGTCCCATCATACACTGCCGGGGTCAGACACAGAGTGAATCTCACTCCACACTGTCCCATCACACACGCCCAGGGTCAGACACAGACTGAATCTCCCTCCACAGTGTCCCATCACACACGCCCAGGGTCAGACACAGAGTGAATATCCCTCCTTACTGACACATCACACACTCCCGGGGTCAGACACAGAGTGAATCTCCCTCCACACCATTCCATCACACACTCCCAGGCTCAGATGCAGAGTGAATCTCCATCCTCACCGTCCGATTACACACTCCCAGGGTCAGACACAGAATGAATCTCCCTCCACACCATCCTATCACACACTCCCAGGGTCAGACACAGAGTGAATCTCCCTCCACACTGTCCCATCACACATTGCCGTGGTCAGAAACAGAGTGAATCTCCCTCCACACTGTCCCATCACACACTCCCAGGGTCAGGCACAGAGTGAATCTCCCTCCACACTGTCCCATCACACACTCCCAGGGTCAGACATAGAGTGAATCTCCCTCCACACTATCCCATCACACACTCCGAGGGTCAGACACAGAGTGCATCTCCCTCCACACCGTCCCATCACACACTCCGAGGGTCAGACACAGAGTGCATCTCCCTCCACACCGTCCCATCACACACTCCCGGGGTCAGACACAGAGTGAATCTCCCTCCACACTGTCCCATCACACACTCCCTGGGTCAGACACAGAGTGAATCTCCCTCCACACCATAACATCACACACTCTCAGGGACAGACGCAGAGTGAATCTCCATCCACACCGTCCCATTACACACTCCCAGGGTCAGACACAGAGTGAATCTCCCTCCACACTGTCCCATCGCACACTCCCAGGGTCAGAAACAGAGTGAATCTCCCTCCACACTGTCCCATCACACACCCCCAGGGTCAGACACAGAGTGAATCTCCCTCCTTACTGTCCAAATCACACACTCCCGGGGTCAGACACAGAGTGAATCTCCCTCCACACCATACCATCACACACTCCCAGGGTCAGACGCAGAGTGAATCTCCCTCCACACTGTCCCATCACACATTGCCGTGGTCAGACACAGAGTGAATCTCACTCCACAGTGTCCCGTCACACACTCCCAGGGTCAGACACAGAGTGAATCTCCCTCCACACTGTCCCATCACACACTCCCAGGGTCAGACACAGAGTGAATCTCCCTCTACACTGTCCCATCACACACTCCCAGGGTCAGACACAGAGTGAATCTCCCTCCACAGCATCCCATCACAGACTCCTGGGGTCAAACGCAGAGTGAATCTCCCTCTACACCATCCCATCACACACTCGTAGGGTCAAAAACAGAGTGAATCTCCCTCCTCACTGTCCCATCACACACTCCCGGGGTCAGACACAGAGTGAATCTCCCTCCACACCATTCAATCACACACTCCCAGGGTCAGACGCAGAGTGAATCTCCATCCACACCGTCCCATTACACACTCCCAGAGTCAGACACAGAGTGAATCTCCCTCCACACTGTCCCATCACACATTGCCGTGGTCAGACACAGAGTGAAACTACCTCCACACTGTCCCATCACACACTGCCGGGGTCAGACACAGAGTGAATCTCACTCCACACTGTCCCATCACACACTCCCAGGGTCAGAAACAGAGTGAATCTCCCTCCACACTGTCCCATCACACACTCCTAGGGTCAGACACAGAGTGAATCTCCCTCCACACTGTCCCATCACACACTCCCAGGGTCAGACACAGAGTGAATCTCCCTCCTTACTGTCCAAATCACACACTCCCGGGGTCAGACACAGAGTGAATCTCCCTCCACACCATACCATCACACACTCCCAGGGTCAGACGCAGAGTGAATCTCCATCCACACCGTCCCATTACACACTCCCAGGGTCAGACATAGAGTGAATCTCCCTCCACACTGTCCCATCACACATTGCCGTGGTCAGACACAGAGTGAATCTCACTCCACAGTGTCCCGTCACACACTCCCAGGGTCAGACACAGAGTGAATCTCCCTCCACACCGTCCCATCACACACTCCCAGGGTCAGACACAGAGTGAATCTCCCTCTACACTGTCCCATCACAGACTCCCAGGGTCAAACACAGAGTGAATCTCCCTCCTTACTGTCCCATCACACACTCCCAGGGTCAGACACAGAGTGAATCTCCCTCTACACTGTCCCATCACACATTCCCAGGATCAGACACAGAGTGAATCTCCCTCCACAGCATCCCATCACAGACTCCTGGGGTCAAACGCAGAGTGAATCTCCCTCTATACCATCCCATCACACACTCCCAGGGTCAGACGCAGAGTGAATCTCCATCCACACCGTCCCATTACACACTCCCAGGGTCAGACACAGAGTGAATCTCCCTCCACACTGTCCCATCACACATTGCCGTGGTCAGATACAGACTGAATCTCCCTCCACACAGTCCCATCATACACTGCCGGGGTCAGACACAGAGTGAATCTCACTCCACACTGTCCCATCACACACGCCCAGGGTCAGACACAGACTGAATCTCCCTCCACAGTGTCCCATCACACACGCCCAGGGTCAGACACAGAGTGAATATCCCTCCTTACTGACACATCACACACTCCCGGGGTCAGACACAGAGTGAATGTCCCTCCACACCATTCCATCACACACTCCCAGGCTCAGATGCAGAGTGAATCTCCATCCTCACCGTCCGATTACACACTCCCAGGGTCAGACACAGAATGAATCTCCCTCCACACCATCCTATCACACACTCCCAGGGTCAGACACAGAGTGAATCTCCCTCCACACTGTCCCATCACACATTGCCGTGGTCAGAAACAGAGTGAATCTCCCTCCACACTGTCCCATCACACACTCCCAGGGTCAGGCACAGAGTGAATCTCCCTCCACACTGTCCCATCACACACTCCCAGGGTCAGACATAGAGTGAATCTCCCTCCACACTATCCCATCACACACTCCGAGGGTCAGACACAGAGTGCATCTCCCTCCACACCGTCCCATCACACACTCCCGGGGTCAGACACAGAGTGAATCTCCCTCCACACTGTCCCATCACACACACCCAGGGTCAGACACAGAGTGAATCTCCCTCTACCCTGTCCCATCACACATTCCCAGGATCAGACACAGAGTGAATCTCCCTCCACAGCATCCCATCACAGACTCCTGGGGTCAAACGCAGAGTGAATCTCCCTCTATACCATCCCATCACACACTCCCAGGGTCAGACGCAGAGTGAATCTCCATCCACACCGTCCCGTTACACACTCCCAGGGTCAGACACAGAGTGAATCTCCCTCCACACTGTCCCATCACACACTCCGAGGGTCAGACACAGAGTGCATCTCCCTCCACACCGTCCCATCACACACTCCCGGGGTCAGACACAGAGTGAATCTCCCTCCACACTGTCCCATCACACACTCCCTGGGTCAGACACAGAGTGAATCTCCCTCCACACCATAACATCACACACTCTCAGGGACAGACGCAGAGTGAATCTCCATCCACACCGTCCCATTACACACTCCCAGGGTCAGACACAGAGTGAATCTCCCTCCACACTGTCCCATCGCACACTCCCAGGGTCAGAAACAGAGTGAATCTCCCTCCACACTGTCCCATCACACACCCCCAGGGTCAGACACAGAGTGAATCTCCCTCCTTACTGTCCAAATCACACACTCCCGGGGTCAGACACAGAGTGAATCTCCCTCCACACCATACCATCACACACTCCCAGGGTCAGACGCAGAGTGAATCTCCCTCCACACTGTCCCATCACACATTGCCGTGGTCAGACACAGAGTGAATCTCACTCCACAGTGTCCCGTCACACACTCCCAGGGTCAGACACAGAGTGAATCTCCCTCCACACTGTCCCATCACACACTCCCAGGGTCAGACACAGAGTGAATCTCCCTCTACACTGTCCCATCACACACTCCCAGGATCAGACACAGAGTGAATCTCCCTCCACAGCATCCCATCACAGACTCCTGGGGTCAAACGCAGAGTGAATCTCCCTCTACACCATCCCATCACACACTCGTAGGGTCAAAAACAGAGTGAATCTCCCTCCTCACTGTCCCATCACACACTCCCGGGGTCAGACACAGAGTGAATCTCCCTCCACACCATTCAATCACACACTCCCAGGGTCAGATGCAGAGTGAATCTCCATCCACACCGTCCCATTACACACTCCCAGGGTCAGACACAGAGTGAATCTCCCTCCACACTGTCCCATCACACATTGCCGTGGTCAGATACAGACTGAATCTCCCTCCAGACAATCCCATCACACACTGCCGGGGTCAGACACAGAGTGAATCTCAATCCACACTGTCCGATTACACACGCCCAGAGTCAGACACAGAGTTAATCTCACTCCACACTGTCCCATCACACACGCCCAGGGTCAGACACAGAGTGAATCTCCCTCCTTACTGACACATCACACACTCCCGGGGTCAGACACAGAGTGAATCTCCCTCCACACCATTCCATCACACACTCCCAGGCTCAGATGCAGAGTGAATCTCCATCCACACCGTCCCATTACACACTCCCAGGGTCAGACACAGAATGAATCTCCCTCAACACCATCCCATCACACACTCCCAGGGTCAGACACAGAGTGAATCTCCCTCCACACTGTCCCATCACACATTGCCGTGGTCAGAAACAGAGTGAATCTCCCTCCACACTGTCCCATCACACACTCCCAGGGTCAGGCACAGAGTGAATCTCCCTCCACACTGTCCCATCACACACTCCCAGGGTCAGACATAGAGTGAATCTCCCTCCACACTGTCCCATCACACACTCCCAGGGTCAGATAGAGAGTGCATCTCCCTCCACACCGTCCCATCACACACTCCCGGGGTCAGACACAGAGTGAATCTCCCTCCACACTGTCCCATCACACACACCCAGGGTCAGAGACAGAGTGAATCTCCCTCCACACCATTCAATCACACACTCCCAGGGTCAGACGCAGAGTGAATCTCCATCCACACCGTCCCATTACACACACCCAGGTTCAGACACAGAGTGAATCTCCCTCCACACTGTCCCATCACACATTGCCGTGGTCAGACACAGACTGAATCTCACTCCACACTGTCCCATCACAGACGCCCAGGGTCAGACATAGAGTGAGTCTCACTCCACACTGTCCCATCACACATGCCCAGGGTCAGACACAGAGTGAATCTCCCTCCTTACTGACCCATCACACACTCCCGGGGTCAGACACAGAGTGAATCTCCCTCCTTACTGACCCATCACACACTCCCGGGGTCAGACACAGAGTGAATCTCCCTCCACACCATTCCATCACACACTCCCAGCGTCAGATGCAGAGTGAATCTCCATCCACACCGTCCCATTACACACTACCAGGGTCAGACACAGAGTGAATCTCCCTCCACACTGTCCCATCACACATTCCCGTGGTCAGACACAGAGTGAATCTCCCTCCACACTGTCCCATCACACACTCCCGGGGTCAGACACAGAGTGAATCTCACTCCACACTGTCCCATCACACATTCCCGTGGTCAGACACAGAGTGAATCTCCCTCCACACTGTCCCATCACACACACCTGGGGTCAGACACAGAGTGAATCTCTCTCCACACTGTCCAATCACACACTCCCAGGGTCAGACAGAGAATGAATCTCACTCCACACTGTCCCATCACACACGCCCAGGGTCAGACACAGAGTTAATCTCACTCCACACTGTCCCATCACACACGCCCAGGGTCAGACACAGAGTGAATCTCCCTCCTTACTGACACATCACACACTCCCGGGGTCAGACACAGAGTGAATCTCCCTCCACACCATTCCATCACACACTCCCAGGCTCAGATGCAGAGTGAATCTCCATCCACACCGTCCCATTACACACTCCCAGGGTCAGACACAGAATGAATCTCCCTCCACACCATCCCATCACACACTCCCAGGGTCAGACACAGAGTGAATCTCCCTCCACACTGTCCCATCACACATTGCCATGGTCAGAAACAGAGTGAATCTCCCTCCACACTGTCCCATCACACACTCCCAGTGTCAGGCACAGAGTGAATCTCCCTCCACACTGTCCCATCACACACTCCCAGGATAAGACATAGAGTGAATCTCCCTCCACACTGTCCCATCACACACTCCCAGGGTCAGATAGAGAGTGCATCTCCCTCCACACCGTCCCATCACACACTCCCGGGGTCAGACACAGAGTGAATCTCACTCCACACTGTCCCATCACACACACCCAAGGTCAGACACAGAGTGAATCTCCCTCCACACCGTCCCATTACACACTCCCAGGGTCAGACACAGAGTGAATCTCCCTCCACACTGTCCCATCACACACTCCCAGGATCAGACACAGAGTGAATCTCCCTCCACAGCATCCCATCACAGACTCCTGGGGTCAAACGCAGAGTGAATCTCCCTCTACACCATCCCATCACACACTCCCAGGGTCAAACACAGAGTGAATCTCCCTCCTCACTGTCCCATCACACACGCCCAGGGTCAGACACAGAGTGAATCTCCCTCCTTACTGACCCATCACACTCTCCCGGGGTCAGACACAGAGTGAATCTCCCTCCACACCATCGAATCACACACTCCCAGGGTCAGACACAGAGTGAATCTCCCTCCACACTGTCCCATCACACATTGCCGTGGTCAGACACGGACTGAATCTCCCTCCACACAGTCCCATCACACACTGCCGGGGTCAGACACAGAATGAATCTCACTCCACACTGACCCATCACACACGCCCAGGGTCAGACACAGAGTGAATCTCACTCCACACTGTCCCATCACACACGCCCAGGGTCAGACACAGAGTGAATCTCCCTCCTTACTGACCCATCACACACTCCCGGGGTCAGACACAGAGTGAATCTCCCTCCACACCATTCCATCACACACTCCCAGGGTCATATGCAGAGTGAATCTCCATCCACACCGTCCCATTACACACTCCCAGGGTCAGACACAGAATGAATCTCCCTCCACACCATCCCATCACACACTCCCAGGGTCAGACACAGAGTGAATCTCGCTCCACACTGTCCCATCACACACTCCCAGGGTCAGACACAGAGTGAATCTCCCTCCACACTGTCCCATCACACACTCCCAGGGTCAGACATAGAGTGAATCTCCCTCCACACTGTCCCATCACACACTCCCGGCGTCAGACACAGAGTGAATCTCCCTCTACACCATCCCATCACACACTCCCAGGGTCAAACACAGAGTGAATCTCCCTCCTTACTGTCCAAATCACACACTCCCAGGGTCAGACGCAGAGTGAATCTCCATCCACACCGTCCCATTACACACTCCCAGGGTCAGACACAGAGTGAAATCTCCCTCCACACTGTCCCATCACACATTGCCGTGGTCAGACACAGAGTGAATCTCACTCCACAGTGTCCCATCACACACTCCCAGGGTCAGACACAGAGTGAATCTCCCTCCACACTGTCCCATCACACACTCCCAGGGTCAGACACAGAGTGAATCTCCCTCTACACTGTCCCATCACACACTCCCAGGATCAGACACAGAGTGAATCTCCCTCCACAGCATCCCATCACAGACTCCTGGGGTCAAACGCAGAGTGAATCTCCCTCTACACCATCCCATCACACACTCCCAGGGTCAAAAACAGAGTGAATCTCCCTCCACACCGTCCCATCACAGACTCCTGGGGTCAGACGCAGAGTGAATCTCCCTCTACACCATCCCATCACACAATCCCAGGGTCAGACACAGAGTGAATCTCCCTCCTTACTGTCCCATCACACACTCCCGGGGTCGGACACACAGTGAATCTCCCTCCACACCATTCCATCACACACTCCCAGGGTCAGACACAGAGTGAATCTCCCTCCACACCGTCCCATCACACACTCCCGGGGTCAGACACAGAGTGAATCTCCCTCCACACTGTCCCATCACACACACCCAGGGTCAGACACAGAGTGAATCTCCCTCCACACCGTCCCATCACACACTCCCTCGGTCGGCCAAAGAGTGAATCTCCCTCCACACTGTCCCATCACACACTCCCGGCGTCAGACACAGAGTGAATCTCCCTCTACACCATCCCATCACACACTCCCAGGGTCAGACACAGAGTGAATCTCCCTCCTTACTGTCCCATCACACACTCCCTGGGTCAGACACAGAGTGAATCTCCCTCCACACCATACCATCACACACTCCCAGGGACAGACGCAGAGTGAATCTCCATCCACACCGTCCCATTACACACTCCCAGGGTCAGACACAGAGTGAATCTCCCTCCACACTGTCCCATCACACACTCCAAGGATCAGACACAGAGTGAATCTCCCTCCACAGCATCCCATCACAGACTCCTGGGGTCAAACGCAGAGTGAATCTCCCTCTACACCATCCCATCACACACTCCCAGGGTCAAACACAGAGTGAATCTCCCTCCTCACTGTCCCATCACACACTCCCGGGGCCAGACACAGAGTGAATCTCCCTCCACACCATTCAATCACACACTCTCAGGGTCAGACGCAGAGTGAATCTCCATCCACACCGTCCCATTACACACTCCCAAGGTCAGACACAGAGTGAATCTCCCTCCACAAAGTCCCATCACACATTGCCGTGGTCAGACACAGACTGAATCTCCCTCCACACAGTCCCATCACACACTGCCGGGGTCAGACACAGAGTGAATCTCACTCCACACTGTCCCATCACAGACGCCCAGGGTCAGACACAGAGTGAATCTCACTCCACACTGTCCCATCACACACGCCCAGGGTCAGACACAGAGTGAATCTCCCTCCTTACTGACCCATCACACACTCCCGGGGTCAGACACAGAGTGAATCTCCCTCCACACCATTCCATCACACACTCCCAGGGTCAGATGCAGAGTGAATCTCCATCCACACCGTCCCATTACACACTCCCAGGGTCAGACACAGAGTGAATCTCCCTCCACACCATCCCATCACACACTCCCAGTGTCAGACACAGAGTGAATCTCCCTCCACACTGTCCCATCACACATTGCCGTTGTGAGACACAGAGTGAATCTCCCTCCACACTGTCCCATCACACACTCCCAGGGTCAGACACAGAGTGAATCTCCCTCCACACTGTCCCATCACACACTCCCAGGGTCAGACACAGACTGAATCTCCCTCCACACTGTCCCATCACACACTCCCAGGGTCAGACACAGAGTGAATCTCCCTCCACACCGTCCCATCACACACTCCCGGGGTCAGACACAGAGTGAATCTCCCTCCACACTGTCCCATCACACACACCCAGGGTCAGACACGGTGTGAATCTCCCTCCACTCTGTCCCATCACACACTCCCAGGGTCAGACACAGAGTGAATCTCCCTCCACACTGTCCCATCACACACTCCCGGGGTCAGACACAGAGTGAATCTCCCTCCACACTGTCCCATCACACATTCCCGTGGTCAGACACAGAGTGAATCTCCCTCCACACCATCCCATCACACACTCCCGGGGTCAGACACAGAGTGAATCTCCCTCCACACTGTCCCATCACACACTCCCAGGGTCAGACACAGAGTGAATCTCCCTCCACACTGTCCCATCACACACTCCTGGGGTCAGACACAGAGTGAAGCTCCCTTACACACTGACCCATCACACACTCCCAGGGTCAGACACAGAGTGAATCTCCCTCCACACCGTCCCATCACACACTCCCTCAGTCAGACACAGAGTGAATCTCCATCCACACTGTCCCATCACACACTCCCAGGGTCAGACACAGAGTGAATCTCCCTCCACAATGTCCCATCACACACTCCCAGGGTCAGACAGAGAGTGAATCTCCCTCCACACCGTCCCATCACAGACTCCTGGGGTCAGACGCAGAGTGAATCTCCCTCTACACCATCCCATCACACAATCCCAGGGTCAGACACAGAGTGAATCTCCCTCCTTACTGTCCCATCACACACTCCCAGGGTCAGACACAGAGTGAATCTCCCTCCACAATGTCCCATCACACACTCCCAGGGACAGACAGAGACTGAATCTCCCTCCACACCGTCCCATCACAGACTCCTGGGGTCAGACGCAGAGTGAATCTCCCTCTACACCATCCCATCACACAGTCCCAGTGTCAGACACAGAGTGAATCTCCCTCCACACCATCCCATTACACACTTCCAGGGTCAGACGCAGAGTGAATCTCCATCCACACCGTCCCATTACACACTCCCAGGGTCAGACACAGAGTGAATCTCCCTCCACACTGTCCAATCACACATTGCCGTGGTCAGACACAGAGTGAATCTCCCTCCACACTGTCCCGTCACACACTGCCGGGGTCAGACACAGAGTGAATCTCACTCCACACTGTCCCATCACACACTCCCAGGGTCAGACACAGAGTGAATCTCCCTCCACACCATACCATCACACACTCCCAGGGACAGACGCAGAGTGAATCTCCATCCACACCGTCCCATTACACACTCCCAGGGTCAGACACAGAGTGAATCTCCCTCCACACTGTCCCATCACACACTCCAAGGATCAGACACAGAGTGAATCTCCCTCCACAGCATCCCATCACAGACTCCTGGGGTCAAACGCAGAGTGAATCTCCCTCTACACCATCCCATCACACACTCCCAGGGTCAAACACAGAGTGAATTTCCCTCCTCACTGTCCCATCACACACTCCCGGGGCCAGACACAGAGTGAATCTCCCTCCACACCATTCAATCAAACACTCCCAGGGTCAGACACAGAGTGAAACTCCCTCCACACTGTCCCATCCCACACTGCCGGGGTCAGACACAGAGTGAATCTCACTCCACAGTGTCCCATCACACACTCCCAGGGTCAGACACAGAGTGAATCTCCCTCCACACTGTCCCATCACACACTCCCAGGGTCAGACACAGAGTGAATCTCCCTCTAAACTGTCCCATCACACACTCCCAGTATCAGACGCAGAGTGAATCTCCCTCCACAGCATCCCATCACAGACTCCTGGGGTCAAACGCAGAGTGAATCTCCCTCTACACCATCCCATCACACACTCCCAGGGTCAAACACAGAGTGAATCTCCCTCCTCACTGTCCCATCACACACTCCCGGGGTCAGACACAGAGTGAATCTCCCTCCACACCATTCAATCACACACTCCCAGGGTCAGACGCAGAGTGAATCTCCATCCACACCGTCCCATTACACACTCCCAGGGTCAGACACAGAGTGAATCTCCCTCCACACTGTCCCATCACACATTGCCGTGGTCAGACACAGACTGAATCTCCCTCCACACAGTCCCATCACACACTGCCGGGGTCAGACACACAGTGAATCTCACTCCACACTGTCCCATCACACACGCCCAGGGTCAGACACAGAGTGAATCTCACTCCACACTGTCCCATCACACACGCCCAGGGTCAGACACAGAGTGAATCTCCCTCCACACTGTCCCATCACACACACCCAGGGTCAGACACAGAGTGAATCTCCCTCCACACCGTCCCATCACACACTCCCAGGGTCAGACACAGAGTGAATCTCCCTCCACACTGTCCCATCACACACTCCCAGGGACAGACACAGAGTGAATCTCCCTCCACAATGTCCCATCACACACTCCCAGGGTCAGACAGAGAGTGAATCTCCCTCCACACCGTCCCATCACAGACTCCTGGGGTCAGACGCAGAGTGAATCTCCCTCTACACCATCCCATCACACAGTCCCAGGGTCAGACACAGAGTGAATCTCCCTCCTTACTTTCCCATCACACACTCCCAGGGTCAGACACAGAGTGAATCTCCCTCCACACTGTCCCATCACATTTTGCCGTGGTCAGACACAGAGTGAATCTCCCTCCACACTGTCTCATCACACACTGCCGGGGTCAGACAGAGAGTGAATCTCCCTCCACACCATTCCATCACACACTCCCAGGGTCAGACGCAGAGTGAATCTCCCTCCACACTGTCCCATCACACACTCCTGGGGTCAGACACAGAGTGAATCTCTCTCCACACTGTCGCATCACACACTCCCAGGGTCAGACACAGAATGAATCTCCCTCCACACCATCCCATCACACACTCCCAGGGTCAGACACAGAGTGAATCTCCCTCCAAACTGTCCCATCACACACTCCCAGGGTCAGACACAGAGTGAATCTCCCTCCACAGCATCCCATCACACACTCCTGCGGTCAGATGCTGAGTGAATCTCCCTCTACACCATCCCATCACACACTCCCAGGGTCAGACACAGAGTTAATCTCCCTCCACACTGTCCCATCACACACTCCTGGGGTCAGACACAGAGTGAATCTCTCTCCACACTGTCGCATCACACACTCCCAGGGTCAGACACAGAATGAATCTCCCTCCACACCATCCCATCACACACTCCCAGGGTCAGACACAGAGTGAATCTCCCTCCAAATTGTCCCATCACACACTCCCAGGGTCAGACACAGAGTGAATCTCCCTCCACACTGTCCCATCATACACTCCTGGGGTCAGACACAGAGTGAATCTCTCTCCACACTGTCCCATCAGAGACTCCCAGGGTCAGACACAGAATGAATCTCCCTGCACACCATCCCATCACACACTCCCAAGGTCAGACACAGAGTGAATCTCCCTCCACACTGTCCCATCACACACTCCCAGGGTCAGACACAGAGTGAATCTCCCTCTACACTGTCCCATCACACACTCCCAGGATCAGACGCAGAGTGAATCTCCCTCCACAGCATCCCATCACAGACTCCTGGGGTCAAACGCAGAGTGAATCTCCCTCTACACCATCCCATCACACACTCCCAGGGTCAAACACAGAGTGAATCTCCCTCCTTACTGTCCCATCACACACTCCCGGGGTCAGACACAGAGTGAATCTCCCTCCACACCATTCAATCACACACTCCCAGGGTCAGACGCAGAGTGAATCTCCATCCACACCGTCACATTACACACTCCCAGGGTCAGACACAGAGTGAATCTCCATCCACACCGTCCCATGACACACTCCCAGTGTCAGACACAGAGTGAATCTCCCTCCACACTGTCCCATCACACACTGCCGGGGTCAGACACAGAGTGAATCTCACTCCACACTGTCCCATCACACACTCCCAGGGTCAGACACAGAGTGAATCTCCCTCCACACTGTCCATTCACACACTCCCAGGATCAGACACAGAGTGAATCTCCCTCCACAGCATCCCATCACACACTCCTGGGGTCAGACGCAGAGTGAATCTCCCTCTACACCATCCCATCACACACTCCCAGGGTCAGACACAGAGTGAATCTCGCTCCACACTGTCCCATCACACACTCCTGGGGTCAGACACAGAGTGAATCTCCCTCCACACTGTCCCATCACAGACTCCCAGGGTCAGACACAGAGTGAATCTCCCTCCACACTGTCCCATCACACATTGCCGTGGTCAGACACAGAGTGAATCTCCCTCCACACTGTCCCATCACACACTCCTGGGGTCAGACACAGAGTGAATCTCTCTCCACACTGTCGCATCACACACTCCCAGGGTCAGACACAGAATGAATCTCCCTCCACACCATCCCATCACACACTCCCAGGGTCAGACACAGAGTGAATCTCCCTCCAAACTGTCCCATCACACACTCCCAGGGTCAGACACAGAGTGAATCTCCCTCCACACCGTCCCATCAGACACTCCGGGGGTCAGACACAGAGTGAATCTCCCTCCACACTGTCCCATCACACACTCCCAGGATCAGACACAGAGTGAATCTCCCTCCACAGCATCCCATCACACACTCCTGCGGTCAGATGCTGAGTGAATCTCCCTCTACACCATCCCATCACACACTCCCAGGGTCAGACACAGAGTTAATCTCCCTCCACACTGTCCCATCACACACTCCTGGGGTCAGACACAGAGTGAATCTCTCTCCACGCTGTCGCATCACACACTCCCAGGGTCAGACACAGAATGAATCTCCCTCCACACCATCCCATCACACACTCCCAGGGTCAGACACAGAGTGAATCTCCCTCCAAATTGTCCCATCACACACTCCCAGGGTCAGACACAGAGTGAATCTCCCTCCACACTGTCCCATCATACACTCCTGGGGTCAGACACAGAGTGAATCTCTCTCCACACTGTCCCATCAGAGACTCCCAGGGTCAGACACAGAATGAATCTCCCTGCACACCATCCCATCACACACTCCCAAGGTCAGACACAGAGTGAATCTCCCTCCACACTGTCCCATCACACACTCCCAGGGTCAGACACAGAGTGAATCTCCCTCTACACTGTCCCATCACACACTCCCAGGATCAGACGCAGAGTGAATCTCCCTCCACAGCATCCCATCACAGACTCCTGGGGTCAAACGCAGAGTGAATCTCCCTCTACACCATCCCATCACACACTCCCAGGGTCAAACACAGAGTGAATCTCCCTCCTTACTGTCCCATCACACACTCCCGGGGTCAGACACAGAGTGAATCTCCCTCCACACCATTCAATCACACACTCCCAGGGTCAGACGCAGAGTGAATCTCCATCCACACCGTCACATTACACACTCCCAGGGTCAGACACAGAGTGAATCTCCATCCACACCGTCCCATGACACACTCCCAGGGTCAGACACAGAGTGAATCTCCCTCCACACTGTCCCATCACACACTGCCGGGGTCAGACACAGAGTGAATCTCACTCCACACTGTCCCATCACATACTCCCAGGGTCAGACACAGAGTGAATCTCCCTCCACAGCATCCCATCACACACTCCTGGGGTCAGACGCAGAGTGAATCTCCCTCTACACCATCCCATCACACACTCCCAGGGTCAGACACAGAGTGAATCTCGCTCCACACTGTCCCATCACACACTCCTGGGGTCAGACACAGAGTGAATCTCCCTCCACACTGTCCCATCACAGACTCCCAGGGTCAGACACAGAATGAATCTCCCTGCACACCATCCCATCACACACTCCCAGGGTCAGACACAGAGTGAATCTCCCTCCACACTGTCCCATCACACATTGCCGTGGTCAGACACAGAGTGAATCTCCCTCCACACTGTCCCACCACAGACTCCCAGGGTCAGACACAGAGTGAATCTCCCTCCACACTGTCCCATCACACACTCCCAGGGTCAGACACAGAGTGAATCTCCCTCCACACTGTCCCATCAAACACTCCCAGGGTCAGACACAGAGTGAATCTCCCTCCACACCGTCCCATCACACACTCCGGGGGTCAGACACAGAGTGAATCTCCCTCCTCACTGTCCCATCACACACACCCAGGGTCAGACACAGAGTGAATCTCCCTCCACACCGTCCAATCACACACTCCCAGGGTCAGACACAGAGTGAATCTCCCTCCACACGGTCCCATCACACACTCCCAGGGTCAGACACAGAGTGAATCTCCCTCCACACGGTCCTATCACACACTCCCAGGGTCAGAACAGAGTGAATCTCCCTCCACAGCATCCCATCACACACTCCCGGGGTCAGACACAGAGTGAATCTCCCTCTACACCATCCCATCACACACTCCCAGGGTCAGACACAGAGTGAATCTCGCTCCACACTGTCCCATCACACACTCCTGGGGTCAGACACAGAGTGAATCTCCCTCCACACTGTCCCATCACAGACTCCCAGGGTCAGACACAGAATGAATCTCCCTGCACACCATCCCATCACACACTCCCAGGGTCAGACACAGAGTGAATCTCCCTCCACACTGTCCCATCACACATTGCCGTGGTCAGACACAGAGTGAATCTCCCTCCACACTGTCCCACCACAGACTCCCAGGGTCAGACACAGAGTGAATCTCCCTCCACACTGTCCCATCACACACTCCCAGGGTCAGACACAGAGTGAATCTCACTCCACACTGTCCCATCAAACACTCCCAGGGTCAGACACAGAGTGAATCTCCCTCCACACCGTCCCATCACACACTCCGGGGGTCAGACACAGAGTGAATCTCCCTCCTCACTGTCCCATCACACACACCCAGGGTCAGACACAGAGTGAATCTCCCTCCACACCGTCCAATCACACACTCCCAGGGTCAGACACAGAGTGAATCTCCCTCCACACGGTCCCATCACACACTCCCAGGGTCAGACACAGAGTGAATCTCCCTCCACACGGTCCTATCACACACTCCCAGGGTCAGACACTGAGTGAATCTCCCTCCACACCGTCCCATCAGACACTCCTGGGGTCAGACACAGAGTGAATCTCTCTACACTATCCTAGTGCACACTCCTTATGTTAGTCTTGGAATCCAACTGTCAGGTTTGTTTGGGGATTGGTTAAAGTCACAGGGCTTTTTGTTGCTGGAAGTTGTTTCGAGATCTGGGTGGAATGTAGGCACAGAAGGTTGTAACAGAGACAATGACATATGGATGCCATCAGGGTCAATCCCCTACCCAGGGAGTGGTGTAGCGGAGGGTGGGTCACTGTGATGGGGGATGGAGGGGTTCACAATTATCATGAGGGATCGCGGGGAGAGAGAGTATCACAGACAGGTTGTGGTGTAGTGGAGGGAACATGTCACTGAGACAGGGTGGGGTGCTCATGATGTCGAGGCTCATAGGGACGGTTGGGTGTCTCGGGGGGTCACAGAGATGGTGGGGCATGGCGGGGTGTGTCACAGAGACAGTGAGGTATCGGGGTGGTCACAGAGACAATGGAGCATGCGGGGTGGTCACAGAGATGGGGAAGGGTGTAGGGAGGGAGTAGTTCACAGAGATGGGGAGAGATGTAGGGGAGGTACGGTACACAGAGGCAGGGAGGGCTGTAGGGGAGGGAGGTGGTCACAGAGATGGGGAGGGAGGGAATCACAGAGATAGGGCAGGTTGTGGGGCTGGGAGGGGGTTCACAGATGGGGAGTGGTGTTGGGGGGAAGTGTTCAGAAAGACAGAGAAGGGTGTAGAGGAGAGAGAGGGTCACAGAGATGAGGTGGGTTTGGGGGGGGTCTCAGAGTCGGTGGGGCGTGGGGGGGGTCACTGAGACGGAGAGGGGTGTGGGTACCATGAATACACACATTTTGTAATCCATAGTCCTCAGGCAGGAAGATAATTTATTGAAATTATCCGGCATTTATTGGGATTTCTGAAATAATGGAGATCTCAATAAAGCAGTCAGTGTGTTAACAGTTGAAATTTCTTGCATTTTTACCTCCGTCCTATATCCCTGAAGGGGATAATTATTCTAACACAGTTTATGAAAACTGCCTGCGCTTTCCGATGCCTCAGCATCTGTCTCCCTGTCAAGCCACGTCGCTATTTCAACTTCCATTTCAGACACGGAGTCGATGGTGCCTGTCATTAATCAGAGGTGGGTGGGTGGGTGATTTCTGGATGAGCTGGGGTGATGGCAGGCACGTCAGTGTAATAACCTGTCTCTGTTACCCCACTTCGCCTCCTCACACAACCCGTCCCCATGACCTCTCCCTCCAGCCACAACACCTCCAACCTTCTCCATGGCCCACTCCCTCCCCATCTCTGTGACCCCCCTTCCCTCTCCTACACCCCTCACCACCTCAGTCACCCCCCTCCCTCCATGACGCCCCTCCCTGTCTCTGTGATTCCCCCACCTGTCTCTGTGACCCCCCTCCCTCTCTGAACCCCCTCCCCATCTCTGTGACCCCCCCTACCCTTGATCCCTCCCTGTCTCCATGACCAACACCTTCCCCTACATCCCTCCCTGTCTCTGTGAATTCTCCCTCCCTTACAGCACTCCCTATCTCTGTGACCCCCTCCCTCCCCAACACCACTCCCCATCGCTGTGAACCCCTCCCTCCCCGTCTCTGTAACCCCCTCCCTCCGCCTACACCCCTCCCCATCTCTGTAACACCCTCCCCCGTCTCTGTGACCCTCTTTCCCCTACATCCCTCCCTGTCTGTGACCCCCCCTCCCTCCACTCCACCTTCCCGTCTCTGTGACCTCTCCCTCCCTTACCCCCTCTCCCTGTCTCTGTGAACCCCTCCCTCCCCTACACCCCTCCCAGTCTCTGTGAACGCCCCTCTCTCCCCTGCACGTCACCCTGTCTCTATGACCACTCCTCACCTACACCCCTCCCAGTCTCTGTGACCCTCACCCTCCCCTACACCGCTCCCAACTCTGTAACCTCCACTCTGTCCCCTATGCCCTCCCCCTCTCTATGATCTCTCCCCGAGTTCTGGTTCGTTCTGGAAGGGCAAGAGGTTGGAGGGGTGGGTGGTTACCGGGAAACCGGGGAGAGTTGAGAATCCAGCAGATAGAAAACAGACCAATAGACCGGTGGGGCTGAGCAGTCCATTGCCTATTCCAGTCTGCCTCTTTTTCCACCCCTTTATATTCTGCCCCTCCTCCCTCATCTCTTCTCCTCCCCGTCTTCTCCCTCGCCACTCCTCCATCACCCCTCCTTCCATCTCACTGCCCCCTCCCTCTTCCCTCCTTTTCCACTCCTCCCTCCCCTTCCCTCTACACTCCTCCCTCCCCTCCCCTCTACACTCCTCCATCCCCTCCCTCTCCCCTCATCCCTCCCCCACTCCTCCATTCTCCCTGGTCCCCTCATCCCTTCTCTCCCCTCCCTTCTCAATCTCCTCCATCCTCTTCTTGTCCCTCCCCACCCTCCTCTCCTAGTCTCTCCCCACCTCCTTCCTCCCGTTGGCACTTCTATCCCTCATCCCTCACCTTCTTTGCTCACTCCTCCCACCTCCTTCTCACACTCCCCTTCCTCTTTTCCCCAACCACTTCTCCCCACCCCATTTTCTTCCCACCTCTCCCAACCACCTCTTCCATGCATTATCTCCACTCACACCCCCCACTCGCTCTCCACATTCATCCCCACTAGCCCTGCATTGTTGCCCCCAAACTACAAACCATCACCTCTCATCTCGTTACCACCTCAAACTCTACAGCCCCCAATATCAAACCGCCTCAACCAACTGCTTTCCCCATCATCTCCATTTGGTGCTCTCAACCTCTCCCATATTGCACTCTGCCCACCTACACCTACCTCCACCTATGAGCCACTCTGCCCCTCGAGCTCACAACTCATCCAACCTCTCTGCAAACACCTCTCACCCACACACGATTCCAGGAATCCTGCCTCTGGAGACGACTATCGACTGTCCCTGATGGAAGGGAGAGCGATTACTGATGCCTAAAAGCACGCAGACACTGACGGATGGGTAGAGCACCTCTCCTCTGTCATTGCCCACCCCAGCTGTGAGGAGAGACACATAAACACAGCTGACAGGCAGCATCCAAAATGCAAAATGTGTCCTTAACCGTTGCAGCACCAAAACACACACACTCCCAGGGTCAGACACAGAGTGAATCTCCCTCCACGCTGTCCCATCACACACTCCCAGGGTCAGACACAGAGTGAATCTCCCTCCACACCGTCCCATCACACACTCCCAGGGTCAGACACAGGGTGAATCTCCCTCCACACTGTCCTATCACACACTCCCAGGGTCAGACACAGAGTGAATCTCCCTCCACACTGTCCCATCACACATTCCCAGGGTCAGACACAGGGTGAATCTCCCTCCACAATATCCCATCACACACTCCCGGGGTCAGACACAGAGTGAATCTCCCTCCACACTGTCCCATCACACAATCCCAGGGTCAGACACAGAGTGAAGCTACCTCCACACTGTCCCATCACACACTCCCAGGGTCAGAGACAGAGTGAATCTCCCTCCACACTGTCCCATCACACACTCCTGGGGTCAGACACAGAGTGAAGCTCCCTTACACACTGACCCATCACACACTCCCAGGGTCAGACACAGAGTGAATCTCCCTCCACACCGTCCCATCACACACTCCCTCAGTCAGACACAGAGTGAATCTCCATCCACACTGTCCCATCACACAATCCCAGGGTCAGACACAGAGTGAAGCTACCTCCACACTGTCCCATCACACACTCCCAGGGTCAGAGACAGAGTGAATCTCCCTCCACATTGTCCCATCACAGACGCCCAGGGTCAGAAACAGAGTGAATCTCCCTCCAAACTGTCCCATTACACACTCCCAGGGCCAGACGCAGAGTGAAACTCCCTCCACACCATCCCATCACACACTCCCAGGATCACACACAGAGTGAATCTCCCTCCACACCATCCCATCACACAGTCCCCGGGTCAGACACAGAATTAATCTCCCTCCACACCATCCCATCACACACTCCATGGGTGAGACACAGAGTGAATCTCCCTCCACACTGCCCATCACACGCTCCCGGGGTCAGACACAGAGTGAATCTCCCTCCACACTGTCCCATCACACACTCCCGGGGTCACACGCAGAGTGAATCGCCCTCCACACTGTCCCATCACCCACTCCCGGGGTCAGACACAAAGTGAATCTTCCTCCACACTGCCCATCACACACTCCCGGGGTCAGACACAGAGTGAATCTCCCTGCACACTGTCCCATCACACACTCCCAGGATCAGACAGAGAGTGATGCTCCCTCCACACTATCGCATCACACAGCCCCGGGATCAGACACAGAGATAATGTCCCTCCACACAATCCCAGGGTCAGACACAGAATGAATCTCCCTCTACACCATCCCATCACACACTCCCAGGGTCAGACACAGAGTGAAGCTCCTCACACACCGTTCTATCACCCACTCCCAGGGTCAGACACAGAGTGAATCTCCCTCCACACTGTCCCATCACACACTCCCAGGGTCAGACACAGAGTGAATCTCCCTCCACACTGTTCCATCACACAATCCCAGGGTCAGACACAGAGTGAATCTCCCTCCACGCTGTCCCATCACACACTGCCAGGGTCAGACACAGAGTGAATCTCCCTCCACACCGTCCCATCACACACTCCCAGGGTCAGACACAGCGTGAATCTCCCTCCACACTGTCCCATCACACACTCCCAGGGTCAGACACAGAGTGAATCTCCCTCCACACTGTCCCATCACACACTCCCAGGGTCAGACACAGAGTGAATCTCCCTCCACACTGTCCCATCACACACTCCCAGGGTCAGACACAGAATGAATCTCCCTCCACACCACCCCATCACACATTCCCAGGGTCAGACACAGAGTGAATCTCCCTCCACACCGTCCCGTCACACACTCCCAGGGTCAGACACAGAGTGAATCTCCCTCCACACTGTCCCGTCACACACTCCCAGGGTCAGACACAGAGTGAATCTCCCTCCACACTGTCCCGTCACACACTCCCAGGATCAGACATAGAGTGAATCTCCCTACACACTGTCCCATCACACACTCCCAGGGTCAGACACAGAGTGAGTCTCCTTCCACACAGTCCGATCACACATTCCCAGGGTCAGACATATAGAAACATAGAAAATAGGTGCAAGAGTAGGCCATTCGGCCCTTCAGCCTGCACCGCCATTCAGTACGATCATGGCTGATCATCCAACTCAGAACCCTGTACCAGCCTTCCCTCCATACCCCCGATCCCTTTAGCCACAAGGGCCATATCTATCTCCCTCTTAAATATAGCCAATAAACTGGCCTCAACTGTTTCCTGTGGCAGAGAATTCCACAGATTCACCACTCTCTGTGTGAAGAAGTTTTTCCAAATCTCGGTCCTAAAATGCTTCCCCTTTATCCCCAAACTGTGACCCCTCGATCTGGACTTCCCCAACATCCGGAACAATCTTCCTGCATCTAGCCTGTCCAATCTCTTCAGGATTTTATACATTTCAATAAGATCCCCTCTCAATCTTCTAAATTCCAACAACTATAAGCCTAGTTGATCCAGTCTTTCATCAGATGAAAGTCCTGCCATCCCAGGAATCAATCTGGTGAACCGTCTTTGTACTCCCTCTAAGGCAAGAATGTCTTTCCTCAGATTAGCGGACCAAAACTGCACACGATACTCCAGGTGTGGTCTCACCAAGGCCTTGTACAACTGCAGTAGTACCTCCCTGCTCCTGTACTCGAATTCTCTCGCTATAAATGCCAGCAAACCATTCACCTTTTTCACCGCCTGCTGTACCTGCATGCCCACTTTCAATGACTGGTGTATAATGACACCCAGGTCTCGTTGCACCTCCCCTTTTCCTAATCGGCCATCATTCAGATAATAATCTGTTTTCCTGTTCTTGCCACCAAAGTGGATAACTTCACATTTATCCACATTAAATTGTATCTGCCATGAATTTGCCCACTCACCTAACCTATCCAAGTCACCCTGCATCCTCTTAGCATCCTCCTCACAGCTAACACTGCCGCCCAGCTTCGTGTCATTCACAAACTTGGAGATGCTGCATAATTCCCTCGTCTAAGTCATTAATATATATTGTAAATAACTGGGGTCCCAGCACCGAGCGGTACCCCACTAGTCACTGCCTGCCATTCTGAAAAGGTCCCGTTTATTCCCACTCTTTGCTTCCTGTCTGCCAACCAATTCTGTATCCACATCAATTCCTTACCCCCAATACCGTGTGCTTTAAGTTTGCACACTAATCTCCTGTGTGGGACCTTGTCAAAAGCCTTTTGAAAATCCAAATATACCACATCCACTGGTTCTCCCCTATCCAATCTACTAGTTACATCCTCAAAAAACTCTATGAGATTCGTCAGACATGATTTTCCTTTCACAAATCCATGCTGACTTTGTCCGATGATTTCACCGCTTTCCAAATGTGCTGTTATCAAATCTTTGATAACTGACTCTATGATTTTCCCCACTACCGATGTTAGGCTAACCCGTCTATAATTCCCTGGTTTCTCTCCCCTCCTTCACACAGAGTGAATCTCCCTCCTCCCATCACACAGTCCCAGGGTCGTCACAGAGTGAATCTCCCTCCACACCATCCCATCACACACTCCCAGGGCCAGACGCAGAGTGAAACTCCCTCCACACCATCCCATCACACACTCCCAGGATCACACACAGAGTGAATCTCCCTCCACACCATCCCATCACACAGTCCCCGGGTCAGACACAGAATTAATCTCCCTCCACACCATCCCATCACACACTCCATGGGTGAGACACAGAGTGAATCTCCCTGCACACTGTCCCATCACACACTCTCAGGATCAGACAGAGAGTGATGCTCCCTCCACATTATCGCATCACACAGCCCCGGGATCAGACACAGAGATAATGTCCCTCCACACAATCCCATCACACAATCCCAGGGTCAGACACAGAATGAATCTCCCTCCACACCATCCCATCACACACTCCCAGGGTCAGACACAGAGTGAAGCTCCTCACACACCGTTCTATCACCCACTCCCATGGTCAGACACAGAGTGAAGCTACCTCCACACTGTCCCATCACACACTCCCAGGGTCAGACACAGAGTAAATCTCCCTCCACACTGTCCCATTAAACACTCCCGAGGTCAGACGCAGAGTGAATATCATCCCACACCATCGCATCACACACTCCCAGGGTCAGACACAGAGTGAGTCTCCGTTCACACTGTCCCATCACCCACTCCCGGGGTCAGACACAAAGTGAATCTTCCTCCACAATGTTCCATCACACACTCCCGGGGACAGACACAGAGTGAATCTCCCTCCACACTGCCCATCACACACTCCCGGGATCAGACACAGAGTGAAGCTCGCTCCACATTGTCCCATCACACACTCCCAGAGTCAGACACAGAGTGAATCTCCCTCCACAGTGTCCCATCACACACGCCCAGGGTCAGACACAGAGTGAATCTCCCTCCACACCATCCCATCACACACTCCCAGGGTCAGACACACAGATAATCTCCCTCCACACTGTCCCATCACACACTCCCGGGGTGAGACACAGAGTGAATCTCCCTCAACACCATCCTATCACACACTCCCAGGATCAGACACAGAGTGAAGCTCCCTCCACACTGTCTCATCGGACTCTCCCAGGGTCTGACACAGAGTGAATCTCCCTCCACACAGTCCCATCACACACTCCCATGGTCAGACACAGAGTGATGCTCCCTGCACCCCGTCCTATCAACCACTCCAGGGTCAGACACAGAGTGAAGCTCCCTCCAGACCATCCCATCACACAGTGCCAGGGTCAGACACAGAGTGAATCTCCCTCCACACTGTCCCATCACACACTCCTAGGGTCAGACACAGAGTGAGTCTCTCTCCACACAGTCCGATCACACACTCCCAGGGTCAGACACAGAGTGAGTCTCCCTCCACACCATCCCATCACACAGTCCCAGGGTCAGACACAGAATGAATCTCCCTCCACACTGTCCCATCACCCACTCCCGGGGTCAGACACAAAGTGAATCTTCCTCCACAATGTCCCATCACACACTCCCGGGGACAGACACAGAGTGAATCTCCCTCCACACTGCCCATCACACACTCCGGGGGTCAGACACAGAGTGAAACTCGCTCCACATTGTCCCATCACACACTCCCAGGGTCAGACAGAGAGTGAATATCCCTCCACCCCATCCCATCACACACTCCCAGGGTCAGACACAGAGTGAAGCTCCCTGCACCCCGTCCTATCACCCACTCCCAAGGTCAGACACAAACTGAAGCTACCTCCACACTGTCCCATCACACACTCCCGGGGAATAGACACAGAGTGAATCTCCCTCCACACCATCCCATCACAAACTCCCCGGATCAGAAACAGAGTTAGTCTCCCTCCAGACCATCCCATCACACAGTCCCAGGATCAGACACAGCATGAATCTCCCTCCACACAATCCCATCACACAGTCCCAGGGTCAGAAACATAGTGAAGGTCCCTGCACCCCGTCCTATCACCCACTCCCAGGGTCAGACACAGAGTGAATCTCCCCCCACACCGTCCCATCACACACTCCCAGGGTCAGACACAGAGTGAATCTCCATCCACACTGTCCCATCACACACTCCCAGGGTCAGACACAGACTGAATCTCCCTCCACACTGTCCCATCACACACTCCCAGGGTCAGACACAGAGTGAATCTCCCTCCATACTGTCCCATCACACACTCCCAGGGTCAGACACAGAGTGAATCTCTCTCCACACTGTCCTATCACCCACTCCCAGGGTCAGACACAGAGTGAATCTCCCTCCACAATGTCCCATCAAACACTCCCGGGGTTAGACGCAGAGTGAATCTCCCTCAACACCATCCTATCACACACTCCCAGGATTAGACACAGAGTGAATCTCCCTCCACACTGTCCCATCACACACTCCTAGGGTCAGACACAGAGTGAGTCTCCCTCCACACAGTCCGATCACACACTCTCAGGGTCAGACATATAGAAACATAGAAAATAGTTGCAGGAGTAGGCCATTCGGCCCTTCAGCCTGCACCGCCATTCAGTATGATCATGGCTGATCATCCAACTCAGAACCCTGTACCAGCCTTCTCTCCATACCCCCTGATCCCTTTAGCCACAAGGGCCATATCTATCTCCCTCTTAAATATAGCCAATGAACTGTCCTCAACTGTTTCCTGTGGCAGAGAATTCCACAGATTCACCACCCTCTGTGTGAAGAAGTTTTTCCAAATCTCGGTCCTAAAATGCTTCCCCTTTATCCCCAAACTGTGACCCCTCGATCTGGACTTACCCAACATCTGGAACAATCTTCCTGCATCTAGCCTGTCCAACCTCTTTAGGATTTTATACATTTCAATAAGATCCCCCCTTAATCTTCTAAATTCCAACCAGTGTAAGCCTAGTCGATCCAGTCTTTCATCATCTGAAAGTCCTGCCATCCCAGGAATCAATCTGGTGAACCGTCTTTGTACTCCCTCAAAGGCAAGAATGTCTTTCCTCAGATTAGCGGACCAAAACTGCACACGATACTCCAGGTGTGGTCTCACCAAGGCCTTGTACAACTGCAGTAGTACCTCCCTGCTCCTGTACTCGAATTCTCTCGCTATAAATGCCAGCAAACCATTCACCTTTTTCACCGCCTGCTGTACCTGCATGCCCACTTTCAATGACTGGTGTATAATGACACCCAGGTCTCGTTGCACCTCCCCTTTTCCTAATCGGCCATCATTCAGATAATAATCTGTTTTCCTGTTCTTGCCACCAAAGTGGATAACTTCACATTTATCCACATTAAATTTTATCTGCCATGAATTTGCCCACTCACCTAACCTATCCAAGTCACCCTGCATCCTCTTAGCATCCTCCTCACAGCTAACACTGCCGCCCAGCTTCGTGTCAGTCACAAACTTGGAGATGCTGCATAATTCCCTCATCTAAGTCATTAATGTATATTGTAAACAACTGGGGTCCCAACACTGAGCCTTGCGGTACCCCACTAGTCACTGTCTGCTATTCTGAAAAGGTCCCGTTTATTCCCACTCTTTGCTTCCTGTCTGCCAAACAATTCCCTATCCACATCAATATCTTACCCCCAATACCGTGTGTTTTAAGTTTGCACACTAATCTCCTGAGTGGGACCTTGTCAAAAGCCTTTTGAAAATCCAAATATACCACATCCACTGGTTCTCCCCTATCCACGCAACTAGTTACATCCTCAAAAAATTCTATGAGATTCGTCAGACATGATTTTCCTTTCACAAATCCATGTTGACTTTGTCCGATGATTTCACTGCTTTCCAAATGTGCTGTTATCACATCTTTGATAACTGACTCCATGATTTTCCCCACCACTGATGTTAGGCGAACCCGTCTATAATTCCCTGGTTACACTCTCCTCCTTCACACAGAGTGAATCTCCCTCCACACTGCCCCATCACACACTCCCAGGGTCAGACACAGAGTGAATCTCGCTCCACATTGTCCCATCACACACTCCCGGGGTCAGACACAGAGTGAATCTCCCTCCACACTGCCCATCACAGACTCCCGGGGTCAGACACAGAGTGAAACTCGCTCCACATTGTCCCATCACACACTCCCAGGGTCAGACAGAGAGTGAATATCCCTCCACCCCATCCCATCACACACTCCCAGGGTCAGACACAGAGTGAAGCTCCCTGCACCCCGTCCTATCACCCACTCCCAAGGTCAGACACAGACTGAAGCTACCTCCACACTGTCCCATCACACACTCCCAGGGTCAGAGACAGAGTGAATCTCCCTCCACATTGTCCCATCACAGACGCCCAGGGTCAGAAACAGAGTGAATCTCCCTCCAAACTGTCCCATTACACACTCCCAGGGTCAGACACAGAGTGAATCTCCCTCCACACTGTCCCATCACACACTCCCAGGGTCAGACACAGAGTGAATCTCCCTCCACACTGTCCCATCACACACTCCCAAGGACAGACACAGAGTGAATCTCCCTCCACACCATCCCATAACACACTCCCCGGATCAGAAACAGAGTTAGTCTCCCTCCAGACCATCCCATCACACAGTCCCAGGGTCAGACACAGAATGAATCTCCCTCCGCACTGTCCCATCACCCACTCCCGGGGTCAGACACAAAGTGAATCTTCCTCCACAATGTCCCATCACACACTCCTGGGGTCAGACACAGAGTGAAGCTTGCTCCACATTGTCCCATCACACACTCCTGGGGTCAGACACAAAGTGAATCTTCCTCCACACTGTTCCATCACACACTCCCGGGGTCAGACACAGAATTAATCTCCCTCCACACTGCCCATCACACACTCCCGGGTTCAGACACAGAGTGAAGCTCCCTCCACACTGTCCCATCACACACTTCCGGGGTCAGACCGAGAGTGAATCTCACTCCACACTGTCCCATCACACACTCCCAGGACCAGACACAGAGTGAATCTCCCTCCACACTGCCCATCACACACTCCCGGGTTCAGACACAGAGTGAAGCTCCCTCCACACTGTCCCATCACACACTCCCGGGGTCAGACTGAGAATGAATCTCCCTCCTCACTGTCCCGACACCGACTCCCGGGGTCAGACAGACAGTGAATCTCACTCCACACTGTCCCATCACACACTCACAGGATCAGACACAGAGTGAATCTCCCTGCACACTGTCCCATCACACACTCCCAGGGTCAGACACAGAGTGAGTCTCCCTCCACACAGTCCAATCGCACACTCCCAGGGTCAGACATATAGAAACATAGAAAATAGGTGCAGGAGTAGGCCATTCGGCCCTTCGAGCCTGCACCACCATTCAGTATGATCATGGCTGATCATCCAACTCAGAACCCTGTACCAGCCATCCCCCCATACCCACTGATCCCTTTAGCCACAAGGGCCAGATCTAACTCCCTCTTAAATATAGCCAATGAACTGGCCTCAACTGTTTCCTGTGGCAGAGAATTCCACAGATTCACCACTCTCTGTGTGAAGAAGTTTTTCCTCATCTCGGTCCTAAAAGGCTTCCCCTTTACCCTCAGACTGTGACCCCTCGACCTGGACTTCCCCAACATCCGGAACAATCTTCCTGCATCTAGCCTGTCCAATCTCTTTAGGATTTTATACATTTCAATAAGATCCCCCCTCAATCTTCTAAATTCCAACCAGTATAAGCCTAGTCAATCCAGTCTTTCATCATATGAAAGTCCTGCCATCCCAGGAATCAATCTGGTGAACCGTCTTTGTACTCCCTCTAAGGCAAGAATGTCTTTCCTCAGATTAGCGGACCAAAACTGCACACGATACTCCAGGTGTGGTCTCACCAAGGCCTTCTACAACTGCAGTAGTACCTCCCTGCTCCTCTACTCGAATCCTCTTGCTATAAATGCCAGCATACCATTTGCCTTTTTCACCGCCTGCTGTACCTGCATGCCCACTTTCAATGACTGGTGTATAATGACACCCAGGTCTCGTTGCACCTCCCCTTTTCCTACTCGGCCATCATTCAGATGATAATCTGTTTTCCTGTTCTTGCCACCAAAGTGGATAACTTCACATTTATCCACATTAAATTGTATCTGCCATGAATTTGCCCACTCAACTAACCTATCCAAGTCACCCTGCATCCTCTTAGCATCCTCCTCACTGCTAACACTGCCACCCAGCTTCGTGTCATCCGCAAACTTGGAGATGCTGCATTTAATTCCCTCATCCAAGTCATTAATATATATTGTAAACAACTGGGGTCCCAGCACTGAGCCTTGCGGTACCCCACTAGTCACCGCCTGCCATTCTGAAAAGGTCCCGTTAATTCCCACTCATTGCTTCCTGTCTGCCAAACAATTCTCTATCCACATCAATACCTTAACCCCAATACCCTGTGCTTTAAGTTTGCACACTAATCTCCCGAGTGGGACCTTGACAAAAGCCTTTTGAAAATCCAAATATACCACATCCACTGGTTCTCCCCTATCCACTCTACGAGTTACATCCTCAAAAAATTCTATGAGATACATCAGACATAATTTTCCTTTCACAAATCCATGCTGACTTTGTCCAATGATTTCACCGCTTTCCAAATGTGCTGTTATCAAATCTTTGATAACTGACTCCATGATTTCTCTCCTCCTTCACACAGAGTGAATCTCCCTCAACACTGCCCCATCACACAGTCCCAGGGTCGTCACAGAATGCATCTCCCTCCACACTGTCCCATCACCCACTCACAGGGTCAGACACAGAGTGAATCTCCCTCCACACAGTCCCATCACACACTCCTGGGGTCAGACGCAGAGTGAATCTCCCACCACACCATCCCATCACACAGTCCCAGGGTCAGACACAGAATGAATCTCCCTCCACACTGTCCCATCACCCACTCCCGGGGTCAGACACAAATTGAATCTTCATCCACAATGTCCCATCACACACTCCCGGGGACAGACACAGAGTGAATCTCCCTCCACATTGTCCCATCACACACTCCCAGGGTCAGACACAGAGTGAATATCCCTCAACCCCATCCCATCACACACTCCCAGGGTCAGACACAGAGTGAAGCTACCTGCACACTGTCCCATCACACACTCCCAGGGTTAGCAACAGAGTGAATCTCCCTCCACACTGTCCCATCACAGACGCCCAGGGTCAGAAACAGAGTGAATCTCCCTCCAAACTGTCCCATTACACACTCCCGGGGACAGAGACAGAGTGAATCTCCCTCCACACCATCCCATCACACACTCCCCGGGTCAGACACAGAATGAATCTCCCTCCACACTGTCCCATCACCCACTCCCGGGGTCAGACACAAATTGAATCTTCATCCACAATGTCCCATCACACACTCCCGGGGACAGACACAGAGTGAATCTCCCTCCACATTGTCCCATCACACACTCCCAGGGTCAGACACAGAGTGAATATCCCTCCACCCCATCCCATCACACACTCCCAGGGTCAGACACAGAGTGAAGCTACCTGCACACTGTCCCATCACAGACGCCCAGGGTCAGAAACAGAGTGAATCTCCCTCCAAACTGTCCCATTACACACTCCCGGGGACAGACACAGAGTGAATCTCCCTCCAAACTGTCCCATTACACACTCCCGGGGACAGATACAGAGTGAATCTCCCTCCACACCATCCCATCACACACTCCCCGGGTCAGACACAGAATGAATCTCCCTCCACACTGTCCCATCACCCACTCCCGGGGTCAGACACAGAGTGAATCTCCCTCCACAGTGTCCCATCACACACTCCCAGTGTCAGACGCAGAGTGAATCTCCCTCCACACCATCCCATCACACACTCCCAGGGTCAGACACAGAGTGAGTCTCCCTCCACACCATCCCATCACACAGTCCCAGGGTCGGTCAGACACAGAATAAATCTCCCTCCACACTGCCCATCACACACTCCCGGGGTCAGACACAGAGTGAAGCTCGCTCCACAGTGTCCCATCACACACTCCCAGCGTCAGACACAGTGTGAATCTCCCTGCACCCGGTTCTATCACCCACTCCCAGCGTCAGACAGAGAGTGAATCTCCCTCCACATTGTCCCATCACACACACCCAGGATCAGACACAGAGTGAATCTCCCTCCACAATGTCCCATTACCCACTCCCGGGGTGAGACACAAAGTGAATCTCCCTCCACAATGTCCCATCACACACACCCGGGATCAGACGCAGAGTGAATCTCCCTCCACACCATCCTATCACACAGTCCCAGGGTCAGACACACGGATAATCTCCCTCAACACCATCCTATCACACACTCCCAGGGTCAGACACAGACTGACGCTCCCTCCACACTGTCCCATCACACACTCCCGGGATCAGACACAGAGTGAATCTCCCTCCACACTGTCCCATTGCAAACTCCCAGGGTCAGATACAGAGTGAATCTCCCTCCACACCGTCCCATCACACACGCCCGGGGTGAGACACAGAGTGAATCTCCCTCCACAATGACCCAAAACACACTCCCAGGGTCAGACACAGAGTGACGCTCCCTCCATAGTGTCCAATCACATACTCCCAGGGTCAGACACAGAGTGAGTCTCCCTCCAAACCATCCCATCACACAGTCCCAGGGTCGGTCAGACACAGAATGAATCTCCCTCCACAGTGTCCCATCACACACTCGCAGGGTCAGACACAGAGTGTATCTCCCTGCACCCGGTCCTATCACCCACTCCCAGCGTCAGACAGAGAGTGAATCTCACTCCACATTGTCCCATCACACACACCCAGGATCAGACACAGAGTGAATCTCCCTCCACAATGTCCCATCACCCACATCCGGGGACAGACACAAAGTGAATCTTCCTCCACACCGTTCCATCACACACTCCCGGGGTCAGACACAGAATTAATCTCCCTCCACACAATCCCATCACACAATCCCAGGGTCAGACACATGGTGAATCTCCCTCCACACCGTCCCATCACACACTCCCAGGGTCAGGCACAGAGTGAAGCTCCTTCCACACTGTCCCATCACACTCTCCCAGGGTCAGACACAGAGTGAAACTCCCTCCACACCATCCCATCACACACTCCCGGGTTCAGACACAGAATTAATCTCCCTCCACACAATCCTATCACACAATCCCAGGGTCAGACACAGAGTTAATCTCCCTCCACAGTGTCCCATCACACACTCCCAGGGTCAGACACAGAGAGAATCTCCCACCACACCGTCCCATCACACACTCCCAAGGTCAGACACAGAGTGAAGCTCCCTACACCCCGTCCTTTTATCCACTCCCAGGGTCAGACACAGAGGGAATCTCCCTCCACACTGTCCCATCACACACTCCCGGAGTCAGACACAGAGTGAATCTCCCTACACACCAGCCCATCACACACTCCCAGGGTCAGACAGAGAATGAATCTCCTTCCACACTGTCCTATCACCCACGTCCAGGGTCAGACACAGAGTGAATCTCCCTCCACACTGTCCCATCACAGACTCCCGGCGTCAGATGCAAAGTGAATCTCCCTCCACACCATCCCATCAAACAATCCCAAGGTCAGACACAGAGTGAATCTCCCTCGACACCATCCCATCACACAGTCCCAGGGTCAGACACAGGATGAATCTCCCTCCAGACTGTCCCATCAAACAGAACCAGGGTAAGAAACAGTGAATCTCCCTCAACACTGTCCCATCACACCCTCCCAGGATCAGATACAGAGTGAAGCTCCCTCCACACTGTCCCATCAGACGCTACCAGGGTCAGAGACAGAGTGAATCTCCCTCCACACCATCCCATCACACAATCCCAGGGTCAGACACAGAGTGAATCTCCCTCCACACCATCCCATCACACACTCCCAGAGTCAGACACAGAGTGAATCTCCCTCCACACCATCCCATCACACAATCCCAGGGTCAGACACAGAGTGAATCTCCCTCCACACCATCCCATCACACATTACCAGAGTCAGACACAGAGTGAAGCGAGCTCCACAGTGTCCAATCACACACTCCCAGGGTCAGACAGAGAATGAATTTCCCTCCACACTGTCCCATCACCCAATCCCGGGGTCAGACAGAGAGTGAAGCTCCCTCCACACCGTCCTATTACCCACGCCCAGGGTCAGACGCAGAGTGAAAATCCCTCCACCCCATCCCAGTACACACTCCCAAGGTCAGACAGAGAGCGAAGCTCCCTCCAGACCGTCCTGTCACCACCTCCCAGGGTCAGACGCAGAGTGAATCTCCCTCCACACTGTCCCATCACCCACGCCCGGGGTGAGACACAGAGTGTATCTCCCTCCACACTGTCCCATCACACACTCCCAGAGTCAGACACAGAGTGAATCTCCCTCAACACCATCCCATCACACACGCCCAGGATCAGACAGAGAGTGAAGCTCCCTGCACACTGTCCCATCAGACTATCCCAGGGTCAGACACAGATTGAAACTCCCTCCACACTGTCGCATCATACTCTCCCAGGGTCAGACACAGAGTGAAACTCCCTCCACAGCGTCCCATCACACACTCCCAGGGTCAGACGCAGCGTGAATCTCCCTCCACACTGTCCCATCACACACTCCCAGGGTCAGACAGAGAATGAATTTCCCTCCACACCGTCCCATCACACACACCCAATGTCAGACACAGAGTGAAGCTCCCTGCACCTCGTCCTGTCACCCACTCCCAGGGTCAGACGCAGAGTGAAGATCCCTCCACACTGTCCCATGACACTCTCCGAGGGTCAGACAGAGCATGAAACTCCCTCCACACCATCCCATCACACACTCCCAGGGTCAGACACATTTTGAATCTCCCTCCACACCATCCCATCACACACTCCCAGAGTCAGACACAGAGTGAAGCTACCTCCACACTGTCCCATCACACACTCCCAGACTCAGACAGAGAATGAATTTCCCTCCACACTGTCCCATCACACACTCCCAGGGTCATACAGAGAGTGAATCTCCCTCCACACCGTCCCATCACACACAGCCAATGTCAGACACAGAGTGAAGCTCCCTGCACCCCGTCCTGTCACCCACTCCCAGGGTCAGATGCAGAGTGAATCTCACTCGACACCATCCCAATCACAAACTCCCGGGGTCAGACACACAGATAATCTCCCTCCACACCATGCCAGCATACACTCCCAGGGTCAGACACACAGTGAAGCTCCCTCCACACCGTCCTATCACCCACTTCCAGGGTCAGACACAGAGTGAATCTCCCTCCACACTGTCCCATCACACACTCCCGTCGTCAGATGCAAAGTGAATCTCCCTCCACACTGTCCCATCACACACTCCCAGGGTCAGACACAGAGTGAATCTCCCTCCACACCGTCCCATCGCACACTCCCAGGGTCAGACACAGAGTGAATCTCACTCCACACCATCCCATCAGACACTCCCAGGGTCAGACACAGAGTGAATCTCCCTCCACACCATCCCATCAAACAATCCCCGGGTGAGACACAGAGTGAATCTCCCTCCACAATGACCCATCTCACACTCCCAGGGTCAGACGCAGACTGAAGCTCTCTCCATAGTGTCCCATCACACACTCCCGGGTCAGACACAGAGTAATGCTCCCTCCACACTATCGCATCACACAGTCCCGGGATCAGACACAGAGCGAATCTCCCTCCACACTGTCCCATCACACACTCCCAGTGTCAGACGCAGAGTGAATCTCCCTCCACACCATCCCATCACACACTCCCAGGGTCAGACACAGAGATAATCTCCCTCCACACCATCCCAGCACACACTCCCAGGGTCAGCTACAGAGTGAAGCTCCCTCCACACTGTCCCATCACACACTCCCGGCGTTAGATGCAAAGTGAATCTCCCTCCACACCACCCCATCACACAATCCCAAGGTCAGACACAGAGTGAATCTCCCTCCACACCATCCCATCACACACTCCCAGGGTCAGACACAGAGTGAATCTCCCTCCACACCATGCCATCACACACTCCCAGGGTCAGACACACAGTGAATCTCCCTCCACACCATCCCACCACACAGTCCCTGCGTCAGACACAGAATTAAGCTCCCTCCACACTGTCCCATCACCCACTCCTGGGGTCAGACACAGTGTAAATCTCCCTCCACACCGTCCCATCACACACTTCCGGGGTCAGACACAGAGTGAGTCTCCCTCCTGAGTGTCCCATCACACACTCCCAGGGTCAGACACAGAGTGAAGCTCCCTGCACCCCGTCCTATCACCCACTCCCAGGGTCAGACACAGAGTGAATCTCCCTCCACACTGTCCCATCACACACTTCCGGGGTCAGACGCATAATGAATCTCCCTCCACACCATCCCATCACACACTCCCGGGGTCAGACACACAGTGAATCTCCCTCCACACCATCCCATCACACAGTCACAGGGTCAGACAAAGAATGAATCTCCCTCCACACTGTCCCATCACCCACTCCTAGGGTGAGACACAGAGTGAATCTCCCTCAACACCGTCCCATCACACACTCCCAGGATCAGACACAGAGTGAATCTCCCTCCACACTGTCCCATCACACTCTGCCAGGTCAGACACAGAGTGAATCTTCCTCCACACCATCCCATCACACACTCCCAGGGTCAGACGCAGAGTGAATCTTCCTCCACACCATGCCATCACACACTCCCAGGGTCAGACACAGAGTGAATCTCCCTCCACACCATCCCATCACACAATCCCAGGGTCAGACACATTTTGAATCTCCCTCCACACCATCCCATCACACAGTCACAGGGTCAGACACAGAATGAATCTCCCTCCACACTGTCCCATCACCCACTCCTGGGGTGAGACACAGAGTCTATCTCCCTCAACACCGTCCCATCACACACTCCCAGGATCAGACACAGAGTGAAGCTCCCTCCACACTGTCCCATCAGACTCTCCCAGGGTCAGACACAGAGTGAATCTCCCTCCACACCATCCCATCACACACTTCTGGGGTCAGACACACAGATAATCTCCCTCCACACCATCCCACCACACAGTCACAGGGTCAGACACAGAGTGAAGCTCCCTCCACACTGTCCCATGACACTCTCCGAGGGTCAGACACAGCGTGAAACTCCCTCCACACCGTCCCATCACACACTCCCAGGGTCAGACACACAGAGAAGCTCCCTCCACACCGTCCTATTACCCACTCCCAGGGTCAAGCACAGAGCGAATCTCCTCCTACAACATCCCATCACACAGTCCCCGGGTCAGACACAGAATTAATCTCCCTCCACACCATCCCATCAAACACTCCCTGGGTCAGACACAGAGTGAATCTCGCTCCACATTGTCCCATCACACATCCCGGTGTCAGACACAGAGTGAATCTACATCCACACTGTCCCATCACAAACTCCCGGTGTCAGACACAAAGTGAATCTCCCTCTAGACCATCCCATCACACACTCCCGGGGTCAGACACACAGATAATCTCCCTCCACACCATACCATCACACAGTCACAGGGTCAGACACAGAATGAATCTCCCTCCACACCATCCCATCACACACTCCCAGAGTCAGACACAGTGTGAAGCTGCCTCCACACTATCCCATCACCCATTCCCAGGGTCAGAAAGAGAGTGAATCTCCCTCCACATTTTCCCATCACATACTCCCAGAGTCAGACACAGAGTGAATCTCCCTCCACACCGTCCCATCACCCACTCCCAGGGTCAGACACAGAGTGAATCTCCAGATCTGTCCCATCACAGATTTCCGGGGTCAGACGCATAATGAATCTCTCTCCACACCATCCCATCACGCACTCCCGGGGTCAGACACACAGATAATCTCCCTCCACACCATCCCATCACACAGTCACAGGGTCAGACACAGAATGAATCTCCCTCCACACTGTCCCATCACCCACTCCTGGGGTGAGACACAGAGTCTATCTCCCTCAACACCGTCCCATCACACACTCCCAGGATCAGACACAGAGTGAAGCTCCCTCCACACTGTCCCATCACACACTCCCGGCGTCAGATGCAAAGTGAATCTCCCTCCACACCACCCCATCACACAATCCCAAGGTCAGATACAGAGTGAATCTCCCTCCACACCATCCCATCACACACTCCCAGGGTCAGACACAGAGTGAATCTCCCTCCACACCATGCCATCACACACTCCCAGGGTCAGACACAGAGTGAATCTCCCTCCACACCATCCCATCACACAGTCCCTGCGTCAGACACAGAATTAAGCTCCCTCCACACTGTCCCATCACCCACTCCTGGGGTCAGACACAGTGTAAATCTCCCTCCACACCATCCCATCACACAGTCCCTGCGTCAGACACAGAATTAAGCTCCCTCCACACTGTCCCATCACCCACTCATGGGGTGAGACAAAGAGTAAAGCTCCCTGCACCCCGTCCTATCACCCACTCCCAGGGTCAGACACAGAGTGAATGTCCCTCCACACTGTCCCATCACACACTTCCAGGGTCAGACGCATAATGAATCTCCCTCCACACCATCCCATCACACACTCCCGGGGTCAGACACACAGATAATCTCCCTCCACACCATCCCATCACACAGTCACAGGGTCAGACACAGAGTGAAGCTCCCTACACCCCGTCCTATCACCCAGTCCCAGGGTCAGACACAGAGTGAATCTCCATCCACACTGTCCCATCACACACTTCCGGGGTCAGACGCATAATGAATCTCCCTCCACACCATCACATCACACACTCCCGGGGTCAGACACACAGATAATCTCCCTCCACACCATCCCATCACTCAGTCACAGGGTCAGACAAAGAATGAATCGCCCTCCACACTGTCCCATCACACACTCCTGGGGTGAGACACAGAGTGAATCTCCCTCAACACCGTCCCATCACACACTCCCAGGGTCAGACACAGAGTGAATCTCCCTCCACACCATCCCATCACACACTTCCGGGGTCAGACACACAGATAATCTCCCTCCACACCATCCCACCACACAGTCACAGGGTCAGACACAGAGTGAAGCTCCCTCCACACTGTCCCATGACACTCTCCGAGGGTCAGACACAGTGTGAAACTCCCTCCACACCATGCCATCACACACTCCCAGGGTCAGACACACAGAGAAGCTCCCTCCACACCGTACTATTACCCACTCCCAGGGTCAGGCACAGAGCGAATCTCCTCCTACAACATCCCATCAAACACACCCTGGGTCAGACACAGAGTGAATCTCGCTCCACATTGTCCCATCACACACTCTCAGTGTCAGACACAGAGTGAATCTACATCCACACTGTCCCATCACAAACTCGCGGTATCAGACACAGAGTGAATCTCCCTCCACACCATCCCATCACACACTCCCGGGGTCAGACACACAGATAATCTAACTCCACACCATCCCACCACACAGTCACAGGGTCAGATACAGAATGAATCTCCCTCCACACTATCCCATCACCCACTCCTGGGGTGAGACACAGAGTGAATCTCCCTCAACACCGTCCTATCACACACTCCCAGGATCAGACACAGAGTGAAGCCCCCTCCACACTGTCCCATCAGACTCTCCAAGGGTCAGACACAGTGTGAATCTCCCTCCACACCATCCCATCAAACACTCCCAGGGTCAGACGCAGAGTGAATCTCCCTCTGCACCATGCCATCACACTCCCAGGGTCAGACACAGAGTGAATCTCCCTCCACACTATCCCATCACACAATCCCAGGGTCAGACACATTTTGAATCTCCCTCCACACCATCCCATCACACACTCCCAGAGTCAGAAACAGTGTGAAGCTGCCTCCACACTATTCCATCACCCATTCCCGGGGTCAGAAAGAGAGTGAATCTCCCTCCACATTTTCCCATCACATACTCCCAGAGTCAGACACAGAGTGAGTCTCTCTCCTGAGTGTCCCATCACACACTCCCAGGATCAGACACAGAGTGAATCTCCCTCCACACCGTCCCATCACACACTCCCAGGGTCAGACACAGAGTGAATCTCCATCCACACCATCCCATCACACACTCCTGGGGTCAGACACACAGATAAACTCCCTCCACACCATCCCATCACACAGTCACAGGGTCAGACACAGAATGAAGCTCCCTCCACACTGTCCCATCACCCACTCCTGGGGTGAGACACAGAGTGAATCTCCCTCAACACCGTCCCATCACACACTCCCAGGATCAGACACAGAGTGAAGCTCCCTCCACACTTTCCCATCAGACTCTCCCAGGGTCAGACACAGAGTGAATCTCCCTCCACACCATCCCATCACACACTTCCGGGGTCAGACACACAGATAATCTCCCTCCACACCATCCCACCACACAGTCACAGGGTCAGACACAGAATGAATCTCCCTCCACACTGTCCCTTCACCCACTACTGGGGTGAGACACAGAGTGAATCTCCCTCAGCACCATCCCATCACACAATCCCAGGGTCAGACACATTTTAAATCTCCCTCCACACCATCCCAGTGACAAACTCCCAGGGTCAGACACAGAGTGAAGCTCCCTCCACACTGTCCCATGACACTCTCCGAGGGTCAGACACAGCGTGAAACTCCCTCCACACCATGCCATCACACACTCCCAGGGTCAGACACACAGAGAAACTCCCTCCACACCGTCCTATTACCCACTCCCAGGGTCAGGCACAGAGCGAATCTCCTCCTACACCATCCCATCACACAGTCCCCGGGTCAGACACAGAATTAATCTCCCTCCACACCATCCCATCAAACACTCCCTGGGTCAGACACAGAGTGAATCTCGCTCCACATTGTCCCATCACACACTCCCGGTGTCAGACACAGAGTGAATCTACATCCACACTGTCCCATCACAAACTCCCGGTGTCAGACACAGAATGAATCTCCCTCCACACTGTCCCATCACCCACTCCTGGGGTGAGACACAGAGTGAATCTCCCTCAACACCGTCCCATCACACACTCCCAGGATCAGACACAGAGTGAAGCTCCCTCCACACGTTCCCATCACACTCTCCCAGGGTCAGACACAGAGTGAATCTCCCTCCACACCATCCCATCACACACTTCCGGGGTCAGACACACAGATAATCTCCCTCCAAACCATCCCACCACACAGTCACAGGGTCAGACACAGAATGAATCTCCCTCCACACTGTCCCATCACCCACTA
This sequence comes from Mobula hypostoma, assembly GCF_963921235.1. Taxonomy (NCBI): domain Eukaryota; kingdom Metazoa; phylum Chordata; class Chondrichthyes; order Myliobatiformes; family Myliobatidae; genus Mobula; species Mobula hypostoma. The sequence continues at coordinate 213,900 of NW_026948166.1, read as the reverse complement.
CTGGGGTGAGACACAGAGTGAATCTCCCTCTGCACCATCCCATCACACAATCCCAGGGTCAGACACATTTTAAATCTCCCTCCACACCATCCCAGTGACAAACTCCCAGGGTCAGACACAGAGTGAAGCTCCCTCCACACTGTCCCATGACACTCTCCGAGGGTCAGACACAGCGTGAAACTCCCTCCACACCATGCCATCACACACTCCCAGGGTCAGACACACAGAGAAACTCCCTCCACACCGTCCTATTACCCACTCCCAGGGTCAGGCACAGAGCGAATCTCCTCCTACACCATCCCATCACACAGTCCCCGGGTCAGACACAGAATTAATCTCCCTCCACACCATCCCATCAAACACTCCCTGGGTCAGACACAGAGTGAATCTCGCTCCACATTGTCCCATCACACACTCCCGGTGTCAGACACAGAGTGAATCTACATCCACACTGTCCCATCACAAACTCCCGGTGTCAGACACAGAATGAATCTCCCTCCACACTGTCCCATCACCCACTCCTGGGGTGAGACACAGAGTGAATCTCCCTCAACACCGTCCCATCACACACTCCCAGGATCAGACACAGAGTGAAGCTCCCTCCACACTGTCCCAACAGACTCTCCCAGGGTCAGACACAGAGTGAATCTCCCTCCACACCATCCCATCACACACTTGCGGGGCCAGACGCATAATAAATCTCCCTCCACACCATCCCATGACACACTCCTGGGGTCAGACACACAGATAATCTCCCTCCACACCATCCCACCACACAGTCACAGGGTCAGACACAGAATGAATCTCCCTCCACACTGTCCCATCACCCACTCCTGGGGTGAGACACAGAGTGAATCTCCCTCAACACCGTCCTATCACACACTCGCAGGATCAGACACAGAGTGAAGCTCCCTCCACACTGTCCCATGACACTCTCCGAGGGTCAGACACAGCGTGAAACTCCCTCCACACCATGCCATCACACACTCCCAGGGTCAGACACAGAGTGAAGCTCCCTCCACACTGTCCCATCAGACTCTCCCAGGGTCAGACACAGAGTGAATCTCCCTCCATACCATCCCATCACACACTTCCGGGGTCAGACACACAGATAATCTCCCTCCACACCATCCCACCACACAGTCACAGGGTCAGACACAGAGTGAAGCTCCCTCCACACTGTCCCATGACACTCTCCGAGGGTCAGACACAGCGTGAAACTCCCTCCACACCGTCCCATCACACACTCCCAGGGTCAGACACACAGAGAAGCTCCCTCCACACCGTCCTATTACCCACTCCCAGGGTCAGGCACAGAGCGAATCTCCTCCTACAACATCCCATCACACAGTCGCCGGGACAGACACAGAATTAATCTCCCTGCACACCATCCCATCAAACACTCCCTGGGTCAGACACAGAGTGAATCTCGCTCCACATTGTCCCATCACACACTCCCGGTGTCAGACACAGAGTGAATCTACATCCACACTGTCCCATCACAAACTCCCGGTGTCAGACACAGAGTGAATCTCCCTCCAGACCATCCCATCACACACTCCCGGGGTCAGACACACAGATAATCTCCCTCCACACCATACCATCACACAGTCACAGGGTCAGACACAGAATGAATCTCCCTCCACACCATCCCATCACACACTCCCAGAGTCAGACACAGTGTGAAGCTGCCTCCACACTATCCCATCACCCATTCCCAGGGTCAGAAAGAGAGTGAATCTCCCTCCACATTTTCCCATCACATACTCCCAGAGTCAGACACAGAGTGAGTCTCTCTCCTCAGTGTCCCATCACACACTCCCAGGATCAGACACAGAGTGAATCTCCCTCCACACCGTCCCATCACCCACTCCCAGGGTCAGACACAGAGTGAATCTCCATCCACACTGTCCCATCACAGATTTCCGGGGTCAGACGCATAATGAATCTCTCTCCACACCATCCCATCACACACTCCCGGGGTCAGACACACAGATAATCTCCCTCCACACCATCCCATCACACAGTCACAGGGTCAGACACAGAGTGAATCTCCCTCCACACCATCCCATCACACACTTCCGGGGTCAGACACACAGATAATCTCCCTCCACACCATCCCACCACACAGTCACAGGGTCAGACACAGAGTGAAGCTCCCTCCACACTGTCCCATGACACTCTCCGAGGGTCAGACACAGCGTGAAATTCCCTTCGCACCATGCCATCACAGACTCCCAGGGTCAGACACACAGAGAAGCTCCCTCCACACCGTCCTATTACCCACTCCCAGGGTCAGGCAAAGAGCGAATCTCCTCCTACAACATCCCATCACACAGTCCCCGGGTCAGACACAGAATTAATCTCCCTCCACACCATCCCATCAAACACTCCCTGGGTCAGACACAGAGTGAATCTCGCTCCACATTGTCCCATCACACACTCCCGGTGTCAGACACAGAGTGAATCTACATCCACACTGTCCCATCACAAACTCCCAGGGTCAGACACACAGATAATCTCCCTCCACACCATACCATCACACAGTCACAGGGTCAGACACAGAATGAATCTCCCTCCACACTGTCCCATCACCCACTCCTGGGGTGAGACACAGAGTGAATCTCCCTCAACATCGTCCCAACACACTCCCAGGATCAGACACAGAGTGAAGCTCCCTCCACACTGTCCCATCAGACTCTCCCAGGGTCAGACACAGAGTATATCTCCCTCCACACCATCCCATCACACACTTCCGGGGTAAGACGCATAATAAATCTCCCTCCACACCATCCCATCACCCACTCCTGGGGTCAGACACACAGATAATCTCCCTCCACACCATCCCACCACACAGTCACAGGGTCAGACACAGAATGAATCTCCCTCCACACTGTCCCATCACCCACTCCTGGGGTGAGACACAGAGTGAATCTCCCTCAACACCGTCCTATGACACACTCCCAGGATCAGACACAGAGTGAAGCCCCCTCCACACTGTCCCATCAGACTCTCCCAGGGTTAGACACATTGTGAATCTCCCTGCACACCATCCCATCACACACTCCCAGGGTCAGACACAGAGTGAATCTCCCTCCACACCATCCCATCACACAATCCCAGGGTCAGACACATTTTGAATCTCCCTCCACACCATCCCATCACACACTCCCAGAGTCAGACACAGTGTGAAGCTGCCTCCACACTATTCCATCACCCATTCCCGGGGTCAGAAAGAGAGTGAATCTCCCTCCACATTTTCCCATCACATACTCCCAGAGTCAGACACAGAGTGAGTTTCTCTCCTGAGTGTCCCATCACATACTCCGAGGATCAGACACAGCCTGAAACTCCCTCCACACCATGCCATCACACACTCCCAGGGTCAGACACACAGAGAAACTCCCTCCACACCGTCCTATTACCCACTCCCAGGGTCAGGCACAGAGCGAATCTCCTCCCACACCATCCCATCACACAGTCCCCGGGTCAGACACAGAATTAATCTCCCTCCACACCATCCCATCAAACACTCCCTGGGTCAGACACAGAGTGAATCTCGCTCCACATTGTCCCATCACACACTCCCGGTGTCAGACACAGAGTGAATCTACATCCACACTGTCCCATCACAAACTCCCGGTGTCAGACACAGAATGAATCTCCCTCCACACTGTCCCATCACCCACTCCTGGGGTGAGACACAGAGTGAATCTCCCTCAACACCGTCCCATCACACACTCCCAGGATCAGACACAGAGTGAAGCTCCCTCCACACTTTCCCATCAGACTCTCCCAGGGTCAGACACAGAGTGAATCTCCCTCCACACCATCCCATCACACACTTCCGGGGTCAGACACACAGATAATCTCCCTCCAAACCATCCCACCACACAGTCACAGGGTCAGACACAGAATGAATCTCCCTCCACACTGTCCCATCACCCACTACTGGGGTGAGACACAGAGTGAATCTCCCTCTGCACCATCCCATCACACAATCCCAGGGTCAGACACATTTTAAATCTCCCTCCACACCATCCCAGTGACAAACTCCCAGGGTCAGACACAGAGTGAAGCTCCCTCCACACTGTCCCATGACACTCTCCGAGGGTCAGACACAGCGTGAAACTCCCTCCACACCATGCCATCACACACTCCCAGGGTCAGACACACAGAGAAACTCCCTCCACACCGTCCTATTACCCACTCCCAGGGTCAGGCACAGAGCGAATCTCCTCCTACACCATCCCATCACACAGTCCCCGGGTCAGACACAGAATTAATCTCCCTCCACACCATCCCATCAAACACTCCCTGGGTCAGACACAGAGTGAATCTCGCTCCACATTGTCCCATCACACACTCCCGGTGTCAGACACAGAGTGAATCTACATCCACACTGTCCCATCACAAACTCCCGGTGTCAGACACAGAATGAATCTCCCTCCACACTGTCCCATCACCCACTCCTGGGGTGAGACACAGAGTGAATCTCCCACAACACCGTCCCATCACACACTCCCAGGATCAGACACAGAGTGAAGCTCCCTCCACACTGTCCCAACAGACTCTCCCAGGGTCAGACACAGAGTGAATCTCCCTCCACACCATCCCATCACACACTTGCGGGGCCAGACGCATAATAAATCTCCCTCCACACCATCCCATGACACACTCCTGGGGTCAGACACACAGATAATCTCCCTCCACACCATCCCACCACACAGTCACAGGGTCAGACACAGAATGAATCTCCCTCCACACTGTCCCATCACCCACTCCTGGGGTGAGACACAGAGTGAATCTCCCTCAACACCGTCCTATCACACACTCGCAGGATCAGACACAGAGTGAAGCTCCCTCCACACTGTCCCATGACACTCTCCGAGGGTCAGACACAGCGTGAAACTCCCTCCACACCATGCCATCACACACTCCCAGGGTCAGACACAGAGTGAAGCTCCCTCCACACTGTCCCATCAGACTCTCCCAGGGTCAGACACAGAGTGAATCTCCCTCCATACCATCCCATCACACACTTCCGGGGTCAGACACACAGATAATCTCCCTCCACACCATCCCACCACACAGTCACAGGGTCAGACACAGAGTGAAGCTCCCTCCACACTGTCCCATGACACTCTCCGAGGGTCAGACACAGCGTGAAACTCCCTCCACACCGTCCCATCACACACTCCCAGGGTCAGACACACAGAGAAGCTCCCTCCACACCGTCCTATTACCCACTCCCAGGGTCAGGCACAGAGCGAATCTCCTCCTACAACATCCCATCACACAGTCGCCGGGACAGACACAGAATTAATCTCCCTCCACACCATCCCATCAAACACTCCCTGGGTCAGACACAGAGTGAATCTCGCTCCACATTGTCCCATCACACACTCCCGGTGTCAGACACAGAGTGAATCTACATCCACACTGTCCCATCACAAACTCCCGGTGTCAGACACAGAGTGAATCTCCCTCCAGACCATCCCATCACACACTCCCGGGGTCAGACACACAGATAATCTCCCTCCACACCATACCATCACACAGTCACAGGGTCAGACACAGAATGAATCTCCCTCCACACCATCCCATCACACACTCCCAGAGTCAGACACAGTGTGAAGCTGCCTCCACACTATCCCATCACCCATTCCCAGGGTCAGAAAGAGAGTGAATCTCCCTCCACATTTTCCCATCACATACTCCCAGAGTCAGACACAGAGTGAGTCTCTCTCCTCAGTGTCCCATCACACACTCCCAGGATCAGACACAGAGTGAATCTCCCTCCACACCGTCCCATCACCCACTCCCAGGGTCAGACACAGAGTGAATCTCCATCCACACTGTCCCATCACAGATTTCCGGGGTCAGACGCATAATGAATCTCTCTCCACACCATCCCATCACACACTCCCGGGGTCAGACACACAGATAATCTCCCTCCACACCATCCCATCACACAGTCACAGGGTCAGACACAGAATGAATCTCCCTCCACACTGTCCCATCACCCACTCCTGGGGTGAGACACAGAGTCTATCTCCCTCAACACCGTCCCATCACACACTCCCAGGATCAGACACAGAGTGAAGCTCCCTCCACACTGTCCCATCAGACTCTCCCAGGGTCAGACACAGAGTGAATCTCCCTCCACACCATCCCATCACACACTCCCGGGGTCAGACACACAGATAATCTCCCTCCACACCATCCCATCACACAGTCACAGGGTCAGACACAGAATGAATCTCCCTCCACACTGTCCCATCACCCACTCCTGGGGTGAGAGACAGAGTCTATCTCCCTCAACACCATCCCACCACACAGTCACAGGGTCAGACACAGAGTGAAGCTCCCTCCACACTGTCCCATGACACTCTCCGAGGGTCAGACACAGCGTGAAACTCCCTTCACACCATGCCATCACACACTCGCAGGGTCAGACACACAGAGAAGCTCCCTCCACACCGTCCTATTACCCACTCCCAGGGTCAGGCAAAGAGCGAATCTCCTCCTACAACATCCCATCACACAGTCCCCGGGTCAGACACAGAATTAATCTCCCTCCACACCATCCCATCAAACACTCCCTGGGTCAGACACAGAGTGAATCTCGCTCCACATTGTCCCATCACACACTCCCGGTGTCAGACACAGAGTGAATCTACATCCACACTGTCCCATCACAAACTCCCGGGGTCAGACACACAGATAATCTCCCTCCACACCATACCATCACACAGTCACAGGGTCAGACACAGAATGAATCTCCCTCCACACTGTCCCATCACTCACTCCTGGGGTGAGACACAGAGTGAATCTCCCTCAACACCGTCCCAACACACTCCCAGGATCAGACACAGAGTGAAGCTCCCTCCACACTGTCCCATCAGACTCTCCCAGGGTCAGACACAGAGTATATCTCCCTCCACACCATCCCATCACACACTTCCGGGGTAAGACGCATAATAAATCTCCCTCCACACCATCCCATCACCCACTCCTGGGGTCAGACACACAGATAATCTCCCTCCACACCATCCCACCACACAGTCACAGGGTCAGACACAGAATGAATCTCCCTCCACACTGTCCCATCACCCACTCCTGGGGTGAGACACAGAGTGAATCTCCCTCAACACCGTCCTAGGACACACTCCCAGGATCAGACACAGAGTGAAGCCCCCTCCACACTGTCCCATCAGACTCTCCCAGGGTCAGACACATTGTGAATCTCCCTGCACACCATCCCATCACACACTCCCAGGGTCAGACACAGAGTGAATCTCCCTCCACACCATCCCATCACACAATCCCAGGGTCAGACACATTTTGAATCTCCCTCCACACCATCCCATCACACACTCCCAGAGTCAGACACAGTGTGAAGCTGCCTCCACACTATTCCATCACCCATTCCCGGGGTCAGAAAGAGAGTGAATCTCCCTTCACATTTTCCCATCACATACTCCCAGAGTCAGACACAGAGTGAGTCTCTCTCCTGAGTGTCCCATCACACACTCCCAGGATCAGACACAGAGTGAATCTCCCTCCACACCGTCCCATCACACACTCCCAGGGTCAGACACAGAGTGAAACTCCCTGCACCCCGTCCTATCACCCACTCCCAGGGTCAGACACAGAGTGAATCTCCATCCACACCATCCCATCACACACTCCTGGGGTCAGACACACAGATAATCTCCCTCCACACCATCCCATCACACAGTCACAGGGTCAGACACAGAATGAATCTCCCTCCACACTGTCTCATCACCCACTCCTGGGGTGAGACACAGAGTGAATCTCCCTCAACACCGTCCCATCACACACTCCCAGGATCAGACACAGAGTGAAGCTCCCTCCACACTTTCCCATGACACTCTCCGAGGGTCAGACACAGCGTGAAACTCCCTTCACACCATGCCATCACACACTCCCAGGGTCAGACACACAGAGAAGCTCCCTCCACACCGTCCATTACCCACTCCCAGGGTCAGGCACAGAGCGAATCTCCTCCTACAACATCCCATCACACAGTCCCCGGGTCAGACACAGAATTAATCTCCCTCCACACCATCCCATCAAACACTCCCTGGGTCAGACACAGAGTGAAGCCCCCTCCACACTGTCCCATCAGACTCACCCAGGGTCAGACACAGTGTGAATCTCCCTCCACACCATCCCATCACACACTCCCAGGGTCAGACGCAGAGTGAATCTCCCTCTGCACCATGCCATCACACACTCCCAGGGTCAGACACAGAGTGAATCTCCCTCCACACCATCCCATCACACAATCCCAAGGTCAGACAGATTTTAAATCTCCCTCCACACCATTCCGTCACACACTCCCAGAGTCAGACACAGAGTGAAGCTCCCTCCACACCATCCCAATCACAAACTCCCAGGGTCAGACACAGAGTGAAGCTCCCTCCACACTGTCCCATGACACTCTCCGAGGGTCAGACACAGCATGAAACTCCCTCCACACCATGCCATCACACACTCCCAGGGTCAGACACAGAGTGAAGCTCCCTCCACACTGTCCCATCAGACTCTCCCAGGGTCAGACACAGAGTGAATCTCCCTCCATACCATCCCATCACACACTTCCGGGGTCAGACACACAGATAATCTCCCTCCACACCATCCCACCACACAGTCACAGGGTCAGACACAGAGTGAAGCTCCATCCACACTGTCCCATGACACTCTCCGAGGGTCAGACACAGCGTGAAACTCCCTCCACACCGTCCCATCACACACTCCCAGGGTCAGACACACAAAGAAGCTCCCTCCACACCGTCCTACTACCCACTCCCAGGGTCAGGCAGAGAGTGAATCTCCCCCTACACCATCCCATCACACAGTCCCCGGGTCAGACACAGAATTAATCTCCCTTCACACCATCCCATCAATCACTCCCTGGGTCAGACACAGAGTGAATCTCGCTCCACACTGTCCCATCACACACTCCCGGTGTCAGACACAGAGTGAATCTACATCCACACTGTCCCATCACAAACTCCCGGTGTCAGACACAGAGTGAATCTCCCTCCACACTGTCCAATCACACACTTACGGGGTCAGACACAGAGTGAATCTACCTCCACACTGTCTCATCACACACTTACGGGGTCAGAAACAGAGTGAATCTTCCTCCACACTGTCCCATCACACACTCCCAGGGTCAGACACAGAGTGAATCTCCCTCCACACTGTCTCATCACACACTCCCAGGGTCAGACACAGAGTGAATCTCCCTCCACACTGTCCCATCACACACTCCCAGGGTCAGACGCAGAGTGAATCTCCCTCTGCACCATGCCATCACACACTCCCAGGGTCAGACACAGAGTGAATCTCCCTCCACACCATCCCATCACACAATCCCAGGGTCAGACACATTTTGAATCTCCCTCCACACCATCCCATCACACACTCCCAGAGTCAGACACAGTGTGAAGCTGCCTCCACACTATTCGATCACCCATTCCCGGGGTCAGAAAGAGAGTGAATCTCCCTCCACATTTTCCCATCACATACTCCCAGAGTCAGACACAGAGTGAGTCTCTCTCCTGAGTGTCCCATCACACACTCCGAGGATCAGACACAGCGTGAAACTCCCTCCACACCATGCCATCACACACACCCAGGGTCAGACACAGAGTGAAGCTCCCTCCACACTGTCCCATCAGACTCTCCCAGGGTCAGACACAGAGTGAATCTCCCTCCACACCATCCCATCACACACTTCCGGGGTCAGGCACACAGATAATCTCCCTCCACACCATCCCACCACACAGTCACAGGGTCAGACACAGAGTGAAGCTCCCTCCACACTGTCCCATGACACTCTCCGAGGGTCAGACACAGCGTGAAACTCCCTCCACACCGTCCCATCACACACTCCCAGGGTCAGACACACAGAGAAGCTCCCTCCACACCGTCCTATTACCCACTCCCAGGGTCAGGCACAGAGCGAATCTCCTCCTACAACATCCCATCACACAGTCCCCGGGTCAGACACAGAATTAATCTCCCTCCACACCATCCCATCAAACACTCCTTGGGTCAGACACAGAGTGAATCTCGCTCCACATTGTCCCATCACACACTCCCGGTGTCAGACACAGAGTGAATCTACATCCACACTGTCCCATCACAAACTCCCGGTGTCAGACACAGAATGAATCTCCCTCCACACCATCCCATCACACACTCCCAGAGTCAGACACAGTGTGAAGCTGCCTCCACACTATCCCATCACCCATTCCCAGGGTCAGAAAGAGAGTGAATCTCCCTCCACATTTTCCCATCACATACTCCCAGAGTCAGACACAGAGTGAATCTCCCTCCACACCGTCCCATCACCCACTCCCAGGGTCAGACACAGAGTGAATCTCCATCCACACTGTCCCATCACAGATTTCCGGGGTCAGACGCATAATGAATCTCTCTCCACACCATCCCATCACACACTTCCGGGGTCAGACACACAGATAATCTCCCTCCACACCATCCCACCACACAGTCACAGGGTCAGACACAGAATGAATCTCCCTCCACACTGTCCCATCACCCAGTACTGGGGTGAGACACAGAGTGAATCTCCCTCTGCACCATCCCATCACACAATCCCAGGGTCAGACACATTTTAAATCTCCCTCCACACCATCCCAGTGACAAACTCCCAGGGTCAGACACAGAGTGAAGCTCCCTCCACACTGTCCCATGACACTCTCCGAGGGTCAGACACAGCGTGAAACTCCCTCCACACCATGCCATCACACACTCCCAGGGTCAGACACACAGAGAAACTCCCTCCACACCGTCCTATTACCCACTCCCAGGGTCAGGCACAGAGCGAATCTCCTCCTACACCATCCCATCACACAGTCCCCGGGTCAGACACAGAATTAATCTCCCTCCACACCATCCCATCAAACACTCCCTGGGTCAGACACAGAGTGAATCTCGCTCCACACTGTCCCATCACACACTCCCGGTGTCAGACACAGAGTGAATCTACATCCACACTGTCCCATCACAAACTCCCGGTGTCAGACACAGAATGAATCTCCCTCCACACTGTCCCATCACCCACTCCTGGGGTGAGACACAGAGTGAATCTCCCTCAACACCGTCCCATCACACACTCCCAGGATCAGACACAGAGTGAAGCTCCCTCCACACTGTCCCAACAGACTCTCCCAGGGTCAGACACAGAGTGAATCTCCCTCCACACCATCCCATCACACACTTGCGGGGTCAGACGCATAATAAATCTCCCTCCACACCATCCCATGACACACTCCTGGGGTCAGACACACAGATAATCTCCCTCCACACCATCCCAGCACACAGTCACAGGTTCAGACACAGAATGAATCTCCCTCCACACTGTCCCATCACCCACTCCTCGGGTGAGACACAGAGTGAATCTCCCTCAACACCGTCCTATCACACACTCGCAGGATCAGACACAGAGTGAAGCTCCCTCCACACTGTCCCATGACACTCTCCGAGGGTCAGACACAGCGTGAAACTCCCTCCACACCATGCCATCACACACTCCCAGGGTCAGACACAGAGTGAAGCTCCCTCCACACTGTCCCATCAGACTCTCCCAGGGTCAGACACAGAGTGAATCTCCCTCCATACCATCCCATCACACACTTCCGGGGTCAGACACACAGATAATCTCCCTCCACACCATCCCACCACACAGTCACAGGGTCAGACACAGAGTGAAGCTCCCTCCACACTGTCCCATGACACTCTCCGAGGGTCAGACACAGCGTGAAACTCCCTCCACACCGTCCCATCACACACTCCCAGGGTCAGACACACAGCGAAGCTCCCTCCACACCGTCCTATTACCCACTCCCAGGGTCAGGCACAGAGCGAATCTCCTCCTACAACATCCCATCACACAGTCGCCGGGACAGACACAGAATTAATCTCCCTCCACACCATCCCATCAAACACTCCCTGGGTCAGACACAGAGTGAATCTCGCTCCACATTGTCCCATCACACACTCCCGGTGTCAGACACAGAGTGAATCTACATCCACACTGTCCCATCACAAACTCCCGGTGTCAGACACAGAGTGAATCTCCCTCCAGACCATCCCATCACACACTCCCGGGGTCAGACACACAGATAATCTCCCTCCACACCATACCATCACACAGTCACAGGGTCAGACACAGAATGAATCTCCCTCCACACCATCCCATCACACACTCCCAGAGTCAGACACAGTGTGAAGCTGCCTCCACACTATCCCATCACCCATTCCCAGGGTCAGAAAGAGAGTGAATCTCCCTCCACATTTTCCCATCACATACTCCCAGAGTCAGACACAGAGTGAGTCTCTCTCCTGAGTGTCCCATCACACACTCCGAGGATCAGACACAGCGTGATACTCCCTCCACACCATGCCATCACACACACCCAGGGTCAGACACAGAGTGAAGCTCCCTCCACACTGTCCCATCAGACTCTCCCAGGGTCAGACACAGAGTGAATCTCCCTCCACACCATCCCATCACACACTTCCGGGGTCAGGCACACAGATAATCTCCCTGCACACCATCCCACCACACAGTCACAGGGTCAGACACAGAGTGAAGCTCCCTCCACACTGTCCCATGACACTCTCCGAGGGTCAGACACAGCGTGAAACTCCCTCCACACCGTCCCATCACACACTCCCAGGGTCAGACACACAGAGAAGCTCCCTCCACACCGTCCTATTACCCACTCCCAGGGTCAGGCACAGAGCGAATCTCCTCCTACAACATCCCATCACACAGTCCCCGGGTCAGACACAGAATTAATCTCCCTCCACACCATCCCATCAAACACTCCTTGGGTCAGACACAGAGTGAATCTCGCTCCACATTGTCCCATCACACACTCCCGGTGTCAGACACAGAGTGAATCTACATCCACACTGTCCCATCACAAACTCCCGGTGTCAGACAAAGAGTGAATCTCCCTCCAGACCATCCCATCACACACTCCCGGGGTCAGACACACAGATAATCTCCCTCCACACCATACCATCACACAGTCACAGGGTCAGACACAGAATGAATCTCCCTCCACACCATCCCATCACACACTCCCAGAGTCAGACACAGTGTGAAGCTGCCTCCACACTATCCCATCACCCATTCCCAGGGTCAGAAAGAGAGTGAATCTCCCTCCACATTTTCCCATCACATACTCCCAGAGTCAGACACAGAGTGAATCTCCCTCCACACCGTCCCATCACCCACTCCCAGGGTCAGACACAGAGTGAATCTCCCTCCACACCGTCCCATCACCCACTCCCAGGGTCAGACACAGAGTGAATCTCCATCCACACTGTCCCATCACAGATTTCCGGGGTCAGACGCATAATGAATCTCTCTCCACACCATCCCATCACACACTCCCGGGGTCAGACACACAGATAATCTCCCTCCACACCATCCCATCACACAGTCACAGGGTCAGACACAGAATGAATCTCCCTCCACACTGTCCCATCACCCACTCCTGGGGTGAGACACAGAGTCTATCTCCCTCAACACCGTCCCATCACACACTCCCAGGATCAGACACAGAGTGAAGCTCCCTCCACACTGTCCCATCAGACTCTCCCAGGGTCAGACACAGAGTGAATCTCCCTCCACACCATCCCATCACACACTTCCGGGGTCAGACACACAGATAATCTCCCTCCACACCATCCCACCACACAGTCACAGGGTGAGACATAGAGTGAAGCTCCCTCCACACTGTCCCATGACACTCTCCGAGGGTCAGACACAGCGTGAAACTCCCTTCACACCATGCCATCACAGACTCCCAGGGTCAGACACACAGAGAAGCTCCCTCCACACCGTCCTATTACCCACTCCCAGGGTCAGGCACAGAGCAAATCTCCTCCTACAACATCCCATCACACAGTCCCCGGGTCAGACACAGAATTAATCTCCCTTCACACCATCCCATCAATCACTCCCTGGGTCAGACACAGAGTGAATCTCGCTCCACACTGTCCCATCACACACTCCCGGTGTCAGACACAGAGTGAATCTACATCCACACTGTCCCATCACAAACTCCCGGTGTCAGACACAGAGTGAATCTCCCTCCACACTGTCCAATCACACACTTACGGGGTCAGACACAGAGTGAATCTACCTCCACACTGTCTCATCACACACTTACGGGGTCAGAAACAGAGTGAATCTTCCTCCACACTGTCCCATCACACACTCCCAGGGTCAGACACAGAGTGAATCTCCCTCCACACTGTCTCATCACACACTCCCAGGGTCAGACACAGAGTGAATCTCCCTCCACACTGTCCCATCACACACTCCCAGGGTCAGACGCAGAGTGAATCTCCCTCTGCACCATGCCATCACACACTCCCAGGGTCAGACACAGAGTGAATCTCCCTCCACACCATCCCATCACACAATCCCAGGGTCAGACACATTTTGAATCTCCCTCCACACCATCCCATCACACACTCCCAGAGTCAGACACAGTGTGAAGCTGCCTCCACACTATTCCATCACCCATTCCCGGGGTCAGAAAGAGAGTGAATCTCCCTCCACATTTTCCCATCACATACTCCCAGAGTCAGACACAGAGTGAGTCTCTCTCCTGAGTGTCCCATCACACACTCCGAGGATCAGAAACAGCGTGAAACTCCCTCCACACCATGCCATCACACACACCCAGGGTCAGACACAGAGTGAAGCTCCCTCCACACTGTCCCATCAGACTCTCCCAGGGTCAGACACAGAGTGAATCTCCCTCCACACCATCCCATCACACACTTCCGGGGTCAGGCACACAGATAATCTCCCTCCACACCATCCCACCACACAGTCACAGGGTCAGACACAGAGTGAAGCTCCCTCCACACTGTCCCATGACACTCTCCGAGGGTCAGACACAGCGTGAAACTCCCTCCACACCGTCCCATCACACACTCCCAGGGTCAGACACACAGAGAAGCTCCCTCCACACCTTCCTATTACCCACTCCCAGGGTCAGGCACAGAGCGAATCTCCTCCTACAACATCCCATCACACAGTCCCCGGGTCAGACACAGAATTAATCTCCCTCCACACCATCCCATCAAACACTCCTTGGGTCAGACACAGAGTGAATCTCGCTCCACATTGTCCCATCACACACTCCCGGTGTCAGACACAGAGTGAATCTACATCCACACTGTCCCATCACAAACTCCCGGTGTCAGACACAGAGTGAATCTCCCTCCAGACCATCCCATCACACACTCCCGGGGTCAGACACACAGATAATCTCCCTCCACACCATACCATCACACAGTCACAGGGTCAGACACAGAATGAATCTCCCTCCACACCATCCCATCACACACTCCCAGAGTCAGACACAGTGTGAAGCTGCCTCCACACTATCCCATCACCCATTCCCAGGGTCAGAAAGAGAGTGAATCTCCCTCCACATTTTCCCATCACATACTCCCAGAGTCAGACACAGAGTGAATCTCCCTCCACACCGTCCCATCACCCACTCCCAGGGTCAGACACAGAGTGAATCTCCATCCACACTGTCCCATCACAGATTTCCGGGGTCAGACGCATAATGAATCTCTCTCCACACCATCCCATCACACACTCCCGGGGTCAGACACACAGATAATCTCCCTCCACACCATCCCATCACACAGTCACAGGGTCAGACACAGAATGAATCTCCCTCCACACTGTCCCATCACCCACTCCTGGGGTGAGACACAGAGTCTATCTCCCTCAACACCGTCCCATCACACACTCCCAGGATCAGACACAGAGTGAAGCTCCCTCAACACTGTCCCATCAGACTCTCCCAGGGTCAGACACAGAGTGAATCTCCCTCCACACCATCCCATCACACACTTCCGGGGTCAGACACACAGATAATCTCCCTCCACACCATCCCACCACACACTCCCAGGGTCAGACACAGAGTGAATCTCCCTCCACACTGTCTCATCACACACTCCCAGGGTCACACACAGAGTGAATCTCCCTCCACACTGTCCCATCACACACTCCCAGGGTCAGACGCAGAGTGAATCTCCCTCTGCACCATGCCATCACACACTCCCAGGGTCAGACACAGAGTGAATCTCCCTCCACACCATCCCATCACACAATCCCAGGGTCAGACACATTTTGAATCTCCCTCCACACCATCCCATCACACACTCCCAGAGTCAGACACAGAGTGAATCTCCCTCCACACTGTCCCATCACACACTCCCAGGGTCAGATACAGAGTGAATCTCCCTCCTTACTGTCCCATCACACACTCCCAGGGTCAGACGCAGAGTGAATCTCCCTCTGCACCATGCCATCACACACTCCCAGGGTCAGACACAGAGTGAATCTCCCTCCACACCATCCCATCACACAATCCCAGGGTCAGACACATTTTGAATCTCCCTCCACACCATCCCATCACACACTCCCAGAGTCAGACACAGAGTGAATCTCCCTCCTTACTGTCCCATCACACACTCCCAGGGTCAGACGCAGAGTGAATCTCCCTCTGCACCATGCCATCACACACTCCCAGGGTCAGACACAGAGTGAATCTCCCTCCACACCATCCCATCACACAATCCCAGGGTCAGACACATTTTGAATCTCCCTCCACACCATCCCATCACACACTCCCAGAGTCAGACACAGAGTGAATCTCCCTCCACACTGTCCCATCACACACTCCCAGGGTCAGATACAGAGTGAATCTCCCTCCACACCTCATACATGGAGGTAAATGAATTGCTCAGTTTGTTGTGTGATGAGGATGACTGATCTCCCACATAGTGACGATGATTGGACCTGCTGTTTGATGTGTTATAGATGCTGGGAGGCTGGGAATGTTTCTTCTACACCTGATGTTATTCTATCTCTCCTCCCTTTTCCCTTTTCCCTCTCTCTCCCTCTCTTTCATGCCTCTCTCCGTCCCCTCTTTCTGTGTGCCTTTGACCTTATTTCTATCTCTCCAACTCTTCGTTCTTCCCACTCTCTTTCCCTGTCCCCCCCTTTGTCCCTCCCCCTCTACTTCGCACTCTCCCTCATCCCACCCCCCTTCCTGGCCTCTCCCTCTTCATTCTCTCTCCCCCTTTCCTCTCTGTCCCCATCTCCCTATCACCCCTCTCCATTATCACCCCCTCTCTATCTCCTCCCATCTCTGTCTCTCCCCTCCCTGCTCCCCTTCTGTCCATCACCACCCCAGGCCACCCCCACCCAAAGCCAACTCTCACGGACCCTTGACCTCCTGGACCTGACCTCTGGCCCCCAATCGCTCTCTCTCTCATACGGGGGAGGCAGCGTTGTCCTGCACCCACCCTCCTCTGCCTCCCTGCGGGAGAGTGGAGGGGGCCCCTCTGTCTTGCCTGACTGGCCTCCATTGCCCCTCGACCCCCTCCCGCGGCGCCGGCGGCGCCTTCAACTGAAGCCTGGCCGGGCCCGCAAGATATTTGGCTGGGGTGACTTCTACGTGAATGTGCGGACGGTGAAGTTCAGCCTGCTGCTGACCGGGAAGGTCGTGGACCACGTGAACGGCACCTTCAGTGTCTTCTTCCGGCACAACTCCTCCAGCCTGGGTAATGTCTCGGTTAGCATTGTGCCCCCAACTCGCCTGGTGGGTTTCAACCTCCTCCAGGAGACGGCACCGGAGCTGGCAGCCGCTGCCGCTGTGGGTCACCGTCTCTTCAACTGCCGGGTGGAGTATGAGAAGACGGACCGGGCACGCAAGACCCGCCCCTGCCTCTATGACCCCTCACAACTCTGTTACTCCGAGCACACCCAGAGCCAGGCGTCCTGGATCTGCACCAAACCCTTCAAGGTCATCTGCATCTTTCTGGCCTTCTACAGCACCGACTACAAGCTGGTCCAGAAGGTTTGCCCTGACTATAACTTCCACAGCGAGCTGCCCTACCTTGGCTGAGGAGGTGGGAAACAGCGCGGGGCTTCAAGTTCAAGTCTGCTTTGCCTCTTCATTGTCCCCTTTTCTCTCATCCTCAGCTTCCATCTCGTACAAAATGTCTATTGTTCATTTCCCTTCGTAGATGCTGCCTGACCCACTGAGCTCCTCTAGCATTACCCCTGCCTTACCCCTCATCCTGCTGTACTCCATCGAGTACAGACCTAGAGACATAAAATGCTTCTTGTACATCAACCCTTTCATTTCCGGAATTGTTCTGGTGACCCTCCTCTAGATGCTCTCCATGGACAGCACATCCTTCTGTAGAAATGGGACCCAAGACTCAAAATATTCTAAATGCAGTCTGTCCAACTTTCTCAACTCAATTCTCCCTCTGCCTCACTGTAGCCCTTCACCCCTTCACCAATTAAAAACCCATTCAGATTCATCTTCAGCACGTCCAATATCTTGGCCTCCACAGCCCCCTGTGGCAACAAATCCCACAGATACACCACCTTTTGGGTGAAGAAATTACTCCTCATCCCAGTTTCAAGGGGATGTCCCTACATTCTGAGGCTGTGGCATTGGATCCTGGACTGTCCTACTGGTGGAGATTTCCTCTCCACATCCACTTTCAGTATCTGGGAGGATTCAGTGGGACCTTCCCCTCATTCTATGCCTGCTGCTCTCGTCCTCCTGGGTAGGAGCGATATCAGAATAGCCTGGACAAGACACCATAGTGCGTTTTGATGGTGGTGCACACTGCATTCACTGTGTGCCATTGGTGAACGGAGGGGATGTTTAGGCGGGGAGGTAGATGGGCTTCCAATCGAGCAGGATGCTTTGTCCCAGGTGGTGCTGAGCTTCTCAAGAGTTGTTGGAGCTTCACTCATCCCAGACAAGCAGGGAGTGTTCCCTCACACTCCTGATCTGTAGACAGTGGAGAGGTAATGTGATGGATGTGGAGTACATGGACTAACTCCACCCAGACAAATGGGGAGTGTTCCATCACACTCCTGACCTGTAGACAGTGGAGAGGTAATGTGATGGATGTGGAGTACATGGACTAACTCCACCCAGACAAATGGGGAGTGTTCCATCACACTCCTGACCTGTAGACAGTGGAGAGGTAATGTGGTGGATGTGAAGTACATGGACTAACTCCACATGGGGAAGTGAGGAGTGTTCCCTCACACTTCTGACCTGTAGACAGTGAAGAGGTAATGTGGTGGATGTGAAGTACATGGACTAACTCCACCCAGACAAATGGGGAGTGTTCCATCACCCCTGTAGACAGTGTAGAGGTAATGTGGTGGATGTGGAGTATGTGGACTAACTCCACCTGGGAAAGTGGGGAGTGTTTCATCACTCTGCTGACCTGTAGATGTTGGAGAGATAATGTGGTGGATGTGGAGTATATGGACTAACTCCACCAGGGCAAGTGAGGAATGTTCCATCACTCTCCTGACCTGTAGACGGTCGAGAGGTAATGTGGCGGATGTGGAGTGAATGGACATTGGAGAAATAATGTGGTGTCAAGAGGGCAGTCAATCACCACAGGATCCTTTGTCTCTCACCTCCTTCTGTTGTCAGGTCTGATTGGTCTGGCTAGTCTGATTGGGTTACTGGTCAGTGGTGACCACCTAGGATGTTAAGAGAATGGGACAGGGCAATGGGAATGTCATTGAACTTTCAAGAGGAGGTAGCAAAATTGCTGGAGGTGAATGTTTCCTGACCATGAGTGGACATATGGGCACTGGGCAGTGATCGTGTTATTTAGCCCGAGTCTGAATGTTTCCCATGTCTTCCTACATGACAGTACGGGCTGGAATGTGAAAGGAACTGAATATAGTCCGATGGTCAGGGAAATGTCACTACTGCTGGAGAGAAGGTCACACATAAAAGATAGGCTCAGGAGACTGTCCGCAGGGTCTCCCTTAAATCCAGCACACATTGCAAGGAGAGAGATAGAAAGGGACAGGACTAAGCTGTCATCAGATCACATTTTACAGGAAAGATGTCATTAAACTGGAAAGAGTGCAGAAAAGATTCATCAGGGTGTTACCTGGACTGGAGGGCCTGAACTGCAAAGAGAAGTTGTGTTCACCAGGACTTCACTCCCTGGATCAGAAGTGATTGAGAAGAGACCTGAAAACAGTATATAAGATCATGAGAGGCAGACCAGGTGAAAGCACACAGCAGGGAACTCCCTCCTCACCGCCCCTCCCACAGCGTGAAACTCCCTCCTCACTGACCCACCCACAGCATAACGCTCTCTCATCACCGCCCCTCCCTCAGCGTGACACTCCCTCCTCACCGCCCCTCCCACAGCGTGAAACTCCCTCCTCACTGACCCACCCACAGCGTGACGCTCCCTCCTCACCACCCCTCCCTCAGTGTGACGCTCCCTCCTCACCGCCCTTCTCACAGCGTGACGCTCTCTCATCACCGCCCCTCCCTCAGCGTGACACTCCCTCCTCACCGCCCCTCCCACAGCGTGAAACTCCTTCCTCACTGACCCACCCACAGCGTGACGCTCCCTCCTCACCACCCCTCCCTCAGTGTGACGCTCCCTCCTCACCACCCCTCCCACAGCGTGACGCTCCCTCATCACCACCTCTCCCACAGCGTGATGCTCCCTCACCGCCCCTCCCACAGCGTGACGCTCCCTCATCACCGCCCCTCCCACAGCGTGACGCTCCCACCTCACCGCCCCTCCCACAGCGTGACGCTCCCTCCTCACCGCCCCTCCCTCAGTGTGACGCTCCCTCCTCACCGCCCCTCCCACAGCGTGACGCTCCCTCATCACCACCCCTCCCTCAGTGTGACGCTCCCTCCTCACCGCCCCTCCCACAGCGTGACGCTCCCTCATCACCACCCCTCCCACAGCGTGACGCTCCCCCTCACCGCCCCTCCCACAGCGTGACGCTACCCCCTCACCGCCCCTTCCACAGCGTGGCACTCCCTCCTCACCGCCCCTCCCTCAGCGTGACGCTCCCTCCTCACCACCCCCCCACAGCGTGACGCTCCCTCCTCACCGCCCGTCCCACAGCGTGACGCTCCCTCATCACCACCCCTCCCTCAGTGTGACGCTCCCTCCTCACCGCCCCTCCCACAGCGTGACGCTCCCTCCTCACCGCCCCTCCCTCAGTGTGACGCTCCCTCCTCACCGCCCTTCTCACAGCGTGACGCTCTCTCATCACCGCCCCTCCCTCAGCGTGACACTCCCTCCTCACCGCCCCTCCCACAGCGTGAAACTCCTTCCTCACTGACCCACCCACAGCGTGACGCTCCCTCCTCACCACCCCTCCCTCAGTGTGACGCTCCCTCCTCACCACCCCTCCCACAGCGTGACGCTCCCTCATCACCACCTCTCCCACAGCGTGATGCTCCCTCACCGCCCCTCCCACAGCGTGACGCTCCCTCATCACCGCCCCTCCCACAGCGTGACGCTCCCACCTCACCGCCCCTCCCACAGCGTGACGCTCCCTCCTCACCGCCCCTCCCTCAGTGTGACGCTCCCTCCTCACCGCCCCTCCCACAGCGTGACGCTCCCTCATCACCACCCCTCCCTCAGTGTGACGCTCCCTCCTCACCGCCCCTCCCACAGCGTGACGCTCCCTCATCACCACCCCTCCCACAGCGTGACGCTCCCCCCTCACCGCCCCTCCCACAGCGTGACGCTACCCCCTCACCGCCCCTTCCACAGCGTGACGCTCCCTCCTCACCACCCCTCCCACAGCGTGACGCTCCCTCATCACCACCTCTCCCACAGCGTGATGCTCCCTCACCGCCCCTCCCACAGCGTGACGCTCCCTCATCACCGCCCCTCCCACAGCGTGACGCTCCCACCTCACCGCCCCTCCCACAGCGTGACGCTCCCTCCTCACCGCCCCTCCCTCAGTGTGACGCTCCCTCCTCACCGCCCCTCCCACAGCGTGACGCTCCCTCATCACCACCCCTCCCTCAGTGTGACGCTCCCTCCTCACCGCCCCTCCCACAGCGTGACGCTCCCTCATCACCACCCCTCCCACAGCGTGACGCTCCCCCTCACCGCCCCTCCCACAGCGTGACGCTACCCCCTCACCGCCCCTTCCACAGCGTGGCACTCCCTCCTCACCGCCCCTCCCTCAGCGTGACGCTCCCTCCTCACCACCCCCCCACAGCGTGACGCTCCCTCCTCACCGCCCGTCCCACAGCGTGACGCTCCCTCATCACCACCCCTCCCTCAGTGTGACGCTCCCTCCTCACCGCCCCTCCCACAGCGTGACGCTCCCTCCTCACCGCCCCTCCCTCAGTGTGACGCTCCCTCCTCACCGCCCTTCTCACAGCGTGACGCTCTCTCATCACCGCCCCTCCCTCAGCGTGACACTCCCTCCTCACCGCCCCTCCCACAGCGTGAAACTCCTTCCTCACTGACCCACCCACAGCGTGACGCTCCCTCCTCACCACCCCTCCCTCAGTGTGACGCTCCCTCCTCACCACCCCTCCCACAGCGTGACGCTCCCTCATCACCACCTCTCCCACAGCGTGATGCTCCCTCACCGCCCCTCCCACAGCGTGACGCTCCCTCATCACCGCCCCTCCCACAGCGTGACGCTCCCACCTCACCGCCCCTCCCACAGCGTGACGCTCCCTCCTCACCCCCCCTCCCTCAGTGTGACGCTCCCTCCTCACCGCCCCTCCCACAGCGTGACGCTCCCTCATCACCACCCCTCCCTCAGTGTGACGCTCCCTCCTCACCGCCCCTCCCACAGCGTGACGCTCCCTCATCACCACCCCTCCCACAGCGTGACGCTCCCCCTCACCGCCCCTCCCACAGCGTGACGCTACCCCCTCACCGCCCCTTCCACAGCGTGGCACTCCCTCCTCACCGCCCCTCCCTCAGCGTGACGCTCCCTCCTCACCACCCCCCCACAGCGTGACGCTCCCTCCTCACCGCCCGTCCCACAGCGTGACGCTCCCTCATCACCACCCCTCCCTCAGTGTGACGCTCCCTCCTCACCGCCCCTCCCACAGCGTGACGCTCCCTCCTCACCGCCCCTCCCTCAGTGTGACGCTCCCTCCTCACCGCCCCTCCCACAGCGTGCCACTCCCTCCTCACCACCCCTCCCTCAGTGTGACGCTCCCTCCTCACCGCCCCTCCCACAACATGACGCTCCCTCCTCACCGCCCCTCCCAGAGCATGATGCTCCCCCATCACCGCCCCTCTCTCAGCGTGACACTCCCTCCTCACGACCCTCCCACAGCATGACACTCCCTCCTCACCGCCCCTCCCTAAGCGTGACACTCTCTCCTCACCGCCCCTCCCACAACGTGACACTCCCTGCTCACCGCCCCTTCCACAGCGTGGCACTCCCTCCTCACCGCCCCTCCCTCAGCGTGACGCTCCCTCCTCACCACCCCCCCACAGCGTGACGCTCCCTCCTCACCGCCCGTCCCACAGCGTGACGCTCCCTCATCACCACCCCTCCCTCAGTGTGACGCTCCCTCCTCACCGCCCCTCCCACAGCGTGACTCTCCCTCCTCACCGCCCCTCCCTCAGTGTGACGCTCCCTCCTCACCGCCCTTCTCACGGCGTGACGCTCTCTCATCACCGCCCCTCCCTCAGCGTGACACTCCCTCCTCACCGCCCCTCCCACAGCGTGAAACTCCTTCCTCACTGACCCACCCACAGCGTGACGCTCCCTCCTCACCACCCCTCCCTCAGTGTGACGCTCCCTCCTCACCCCCCCTCCCACAGCGTGACGCTCCCTCATCACCACCCCTCCCACAGCGTGACGCTCCCCCTCACCGCCCCTCCCACAGCGTGACGCTACCCCCTCACCGCCCCTTCCACAGCGTGGCACTCCCTCCTCACCGCCCCTCCCACAGCGTGACGCTCCCACCTCACCGCCCCTCCCACAGCGTGACGCTCCCTCCTCACCGCCCCTCCCTCAGTGTGACGCTCCCTCCTCACTGCCCCTCCCACAGCGTGACGCTCCCTCATCACCACCCCTCCCACAGCGTGACGCTCCCCCTCACCGCCCCTCCCACAGCGTGACGCTACCCCCTCACCGCCCCTTCCACAGCGTGGCACTCCCTCCTCACCGCCCCTCCCTCAGCGTGACGCTCCCTCCTCACCACCCCCCCACAGCGTGACGCTCCCTCCTCACCGCCCGTCCCACAGCGTGACGCTCCCTCATCACCACCCCTCCCTCAGTGTGACGCTCCCTCCTCACCGCCCCTCCCACAGCGTGACGCTCCCTCCTCACCGCCCCTCCCTCAGTGTGACGCTCCCTCCTCACCGCCCCTCCCACAGCGTGCCACTCCCTCCTCACCACCCCTCCCTCAGTGTGACGCTCCCTCCTCACCGCCCCTCCCACAACATGACGCTCCCTCCTCACCGCCCCTCCCAGAGCATGATGCTCCCCCATCACCGCCCCTCTCTCAGCGTGACACTCCCTCCTCACGACCCTCCCACAGCATGACACTCCCTCCTCACCGCCCCTCCCTAAGCGTGACACTCTCTCCTCACCGCCCCTCCCACAACGTGACACTCCCTGCTCACCACCCCTCCCACAGCGTGACGCTCCCTCATCACCGCCCCTCCCTCAGTGTGACACTCCCTCATCACCGCCCCTCCCTCAGCGTGACACTCCCTCATCACCGCCCCTCCCACAGCGTGATGCTCCCTCCTCACCGCCCCTCCCTCAGTGTGACGCTCCCTCCTCATCGCCCCTCCCACAGCGTGATGCTACCTCCTCACCGCCCCTCCCTCAGCGTGACACTCCCTCCTCACCGTCCCTCCCACAGCGTGACACTCCCTCATCACCGCCCCTCCCAAAGTGAGACGCTCCCTCCTCACCGCCCGTCCCACAGTGAGACACTCCCTCCTCATCACCCTTCCCACAGCGTGACACTCCCTCCTCACCGTCCCTCCCACAGCGTGACACTCCCTCATCACCGCCCCTCCCAAAGTGAGACGCTCCCTCCTCACCGCCCGTCCCACAGTGTGATGCTCCCTCCTCACCACCCCTCCCACAGTGTGACACTCCCTCATCACCGCCCCTCCCACAGCGTGACACTCCCTCCTCACCGCCCCTCCCACAGCGTGACACTCCCTCATCACCGCCCCTCCCACAGTGTGATGCTCCCTCCTCACCACCCCTCCCACAGTGTGACGCTCCCTCATCACCGCCCCTCCCACAGCATGACACTCCCTCATCACCGCCCCTCCCACAGCGTGATGCTCCCTCCTCACCGCCCCTCCCTCAGCGTGACACTCCCTCCTCACTGCCCCTCCCTCAGCGTGACGCTCCCTCCTCACTGCCCCTCCCACAGTACGACACTCCCTCATCACCGCCCCTCCTCCAGCGTGACACTCCCTCCTCACTGCCCCCCTCAGTGAGGTGGTCCCTCCTCACCCCTCCCACAACGTTGCATTCTACCCTCAATGACCCTCCAACAGCACGGAACTCCCTCTTCACCCCCCCCCCCCGCTTCACTGTCGCTTCAAAATGCAGAGTTATCTCCTTTTCTCTTCTGTATGTCACCGTCTCTCTTTCTCCACTCTCTCACTTGTTCCACATGTATGTATGTGTATGTGTCTCTCTCTCTGGAGGGATATATACATCGTGTGTGTGTGTGTGTGTGTGTGTGTGTGTGTGTGTGTGTCTGTATATACATCTCTCTCCATGTCTCTGTATGTGTCTCTCTCTCTCTCTCTCTCTCTCTGTCTCTCTGTCTCTCTCTCTCTCTCTCTCTGTTTATGTGTATGTCTCTGTGAGTGATATGTATACGTGTCGATCTTTGTGTCTGTTTCTGTGAGTGATGTGTATACGTGTCTGTCCGTGTCTCTGTAAGTGATGTGTATACGTGTGAGTATGTGTGTGTGTGTGTGTGTGTATACACGTAATTTGCTGATGCATGGATTCCAGCCTGCGCAATATTTCCGAAACACTGCTTGTGCTTTGTAATAAAACTTCTGTCCCAGGGAACGCGCTGATGAGTGCTGACAGTTACATAATGAAACACAGTTTTCCCCTGAGACGCCAGCTTCATTACCACAGAGAATGCTGTTCCAAAAAATTCACCTCGGCTAGCAATACAGGACGGAGGGAGGGAGAGGCGCAAGGGTGAGATGGAAGGAGGGTGGAAGAGATGGAGGTAGAGCAGTCGGGAGGGAGAGGAGGGAGAGAGAGCACAGAGGGATAGAGAAAATGAAAGGAGGGAGGGAGAGAGGGAAGGGAGGGAGAGAAGGAAGGTTGGAGAGGGTGGTGGGAGCGAGAAGAGGGCAGGATGGAGGGAGTATGAGAGACAGAGGCAGAGTGATGAATGTTGTGTCAACAGAAACACCCACTTCCCACCATTTTACCCTGTCTCAGTCCTCCAAGCAACTCCATCCTGCCGTCCCCTACATATCCTCATCCCTTCAATCACTTGGTTCCCTTATTTACTTACTTGCCCATCAACCCCATGTACATCGAAACACACAGTCATTTATGTTAACAACTCGAGGGTGCGCTGAGGGCAGCCCGCAAGTGTTGTCACACATTCCAGCGCCAACATCGCATCATTACCCACAATGCTCAGCAGAACAACACCGAACACAACGAGTAACAATAAACGGCAGTAAAACAAACCTCTTTTCCACCCAGTCAGCACTCCAACCCTATGACTGGCCACTTCTAGCCCTCCATCCCTCCGTCCCCTCCATCCACTGCACCCCTCCATCCACTCCACTCCACCCCTCAATCCCTCTGTCCCCTCCATCCACTCCACCCCTCTGTCCTCTCCATCCACTGCACCCCTCCATCCACTCCACTCCACCCCTCAATCCCTCTGTCCCCTCCATCCACTCCACCCCTCTGTCCTCTCCATCCACTCCACCCCTCAATCCCTCCATCCCCTCTGTCCACTCCATCCATCCACCCCTCTGTCCTCTCCACACCTTCATCCCCTCCACTCCTCCATACCTCTGTCCCCTCCATCCACTCCATCCCCTCTGTCCACTCCATACCTCTGTCCCCTCCACCCCTCTGCCCACCACACCTCCATCCCCTCCACCCCTCTGTCCTCTCCATCCACTCTATCCCTCCAACCACTCCATTCCTCTGTACACTCCGTCCCTCCGTCCTCTCCATTCACTCCACCCCTCTGTCCCCTCTATCCCTCCAACCACACCATCCCTCCGTACACTCCGTCCCTCTGTCCTCTCCATTCACTCCACCCCTCCGTTCCCTCCATCCACTCTACTCCTCCAACCCTCCATCTCCCCTGTCCATTCCATCCCTCCATGCACTCCACGCCATCCTTCCATCCATTCCACCTCTCTATCCCTCCATCCACTCCACCTCTCTGTCCACTCCAGCCCTCCATCCCTGCTGTCCACTCCACACCTCCAACCCTCTGTCTCATCCATCCCTCCATCCACTCCACACCCTCCGACCACTCCATCCCTAAACTCCCTTCCATCCCTCCATTCATCTCCACTGTTCTACCTCCTCCATTCCTCTGTCCCTCCATCCCCTCCATCTCTTCCAATCTCAGATCCCCTCTCTCACCTACGCCCACCATGGAAAAAATAAATTCTGACTGTCTGCGCCTCTCAAATTCCTATAAGCCTCTATCAGGTCTCCCCTCAGCCTGCACTGCTCCACCGTGTTATGAGCCGGGAGTTTGCAAAGGTTAACTAGAGTAGGTTGTGTGTCGACAAAGAGGCCACGGGCAAATGGGAGGCTTTTAAATGTGAGACAGTGAGAGCTCAAGGTCTGTAGGTTCTTGTTCCCGAGTGAAGGGCAAAACTGGCAGGAGTAGGGATCTCTGGATGACTAGGGATATGAAGGCACTGGCTAGGAAAGTGAAGGTGGCATGGGTCAGCTACAGATCAACTGAACCCCTGGAGGATTATAGGAGATGCAGGAGTATACTCAAGAAGGAAACCAGAGGGCAAAAAGGTATACGAGATGGCTTTAGCAGAGAACATAGAACAGTGCCCTTCAGCCCATAATGTTTTGCTGGCCCTTTAACGTATTCCAATATCAATCTAACCCTTCCCTTCCACATAGCCCTACATTTTTCTATCACTCAGACGCTTATCCAAGAGTCTCTTAAATGTCTCTAAATGTATCTGTCTGTACCAACACCTCTAGCAGGGCATTCCATGCACCCGTAACTCTGTGTGTAAAAACCCTACCTCCAACATCCCCCATATACATTCCTCCAATCACCTTAAAAGTGTGCTTCCTCGGTTTAGCCACTTTCACCCTGGGAGAAAGGCACCGGCTGTCAACCTTATCTGTGCTTCTTATCATCTTATACACCCCTATCAAGTCACTTCTCATTCTCCTTCACTCCAAAGCGAAAAGCCCCAGCTCACTCAACAGATTCTCATAAATCATGCTCTCTAATCCAGGCAGCATCCTGGTAAATCTCCTCTGCACTCTCTAAAGCTTCCACATCCTTCCTGTAATAAGTGGCTAGAATATTCCAAGTGTGGTAACCAAGGTTTTAAAGAGCTGCAACATTACCTTGTGGCTCAACTAATGAAGGCCAACACACCATATGCCTTCTTAACCACTCTATCAACTTTAAGGTATCTGTGGATTGTCCAGTGGTTGGGGGGAGGGATGACTAGGTCGGGACCTGTAAACATTGGAGGTTTTGGAAGGGTGAAAAGCAACCTGGGTTCTAAGGTGGGTGCTTGACGGGGTGAATGGTGAGAGGGTGAGAGGATTCCAGAACTGGGGGGGGGAATATGATGGACAGGGGGACATGTTCCAGAATAAGAGGGGTGGGGGAAGAGGCTGAACGTGCTCCTGTCTCCATCAACAATGCTGAGGTTGAGAGGAACTGAGAATCTCACATTCCTAGGAGTGAACATCACCAATCCAGTGCTCCCAGTGCAGCCTCCTCTACATTATCGAGACCCAAAGCTGATTGCCGGACTGCTTCATTGACCACCTATGCTCTGAATGCCCCAAAAGGCAGGATCTCCTGGCAGCCACCCATTTCAATTAGACTTCCCATTTCTATTCAGACTAGTCTGTCCATGGCCTCCTCCACTGCCACGATGAGGCTAAACTCAGGTTGGAGGAGCAAGACCTTATATTCCAGCTGGGTAGCCTCCAACTTGATGGCATGAACATCAATTTCTCCAACGTGTGGTAATTTCTCCCTGCTCTCTCCTTTTTTGCTTCATTCCCCATTCTCGTTCACCTCTCACCCCTTCTCTCCTCACCTGACCGATGCCTCTGTCTGGTTCCCCTCCTCCTTCCCTTCGTCCCACAGTCCACTGTCCTCTCCTGTCAGATTCCTCCTCCTTCAGCCCTTCACCTCTTCCACCTATCACTTCCCAGTTTCTTCCTTCACTCCCCCTTCCCCACCCTCTCACCTGGTCTCACTTACCTTGTATTCCTCTCCCCTCCCCCCCCACCTAATTCTGCATCCTGCTCCCCTTCCTTTCCACTCCTGACGAAGGGTCTCGGCCCAAAACGTAGGTTGTTTATTCCCCACCATAGATGCTGCCTGACCTGCTGAGGTCCTTCAGCATTTTGTGTGTTACTCTCTTTGACAACTTTGCTCAACTTGTCCCAACAGCTTGACAAGGGAAGCCTAATTATTGGGAAGTGCATTCCTCATAGGGAGAGTGACAGGACAGCTCGGGAAAGGGACTGCCAACGCAGCGATTTAGCGGGCAATTTTTCCCTGAGCAGCAGACTGCATGTCCAAGAGATTTTTAAAAAATGGGACTGGAAGGAAACTGACAGTGTCAGTGGAGTTGTTAAGAGTGGGGGTGGAGGGGAAGGTGAGAAATGAAGATACCCCAATTCGCACGACCCCTCCCATAGCATAGTGCTCCCCTTTCACTGTTCATACAGATCAGATCATTACGCAATGTGTTCAGGTAGAACAAGGTAAACCAATAACAGAATGCAGAATAAAGTGTCACAGTTCCAGAGAAAGTGCAGCGTAGGCAGACAATAAGGTGCAAGGGTCACTCGAGAGACTGAGTTTTAGGAAGAGGCTGAGCAGTTTGGGACATTTTTCATTGGTGCATTGGAGACTGAAGGTGTCCTTTTCGGGGTGAATGAAACCATGAAGGACATAGACAGGGTGAATGTGCACAGTCTTTCACTCCCAGGAAGTGGAATTGAAAACTAGAAGGCCCAAGTTTAAGGTGAGAGAGGGAAAGATTTATCAGGAACCTGAGGAGCAACATTTTCACCCAGAAGATGGTCTGAGCTGACAGAGGAAGAGGTACATTTACAACATTAATAAGGCCCCTGGACAAGTACACAGATGGGAAAGGTAGAGGGATATGGCCCAAACATGGGCAATTGGGAACCTTAGTCGATGGGGACTGGTTGAACCGAAAGGCCTGTTTCCATGCTGTATGACTCCGTGATTTTCGGGGTCACGTGCCCAAGTGGGGGTGATCCATCTCCTTGAATTGTCACAACATATATTCCTCAGCGCCACAGCCTTCATTCTGCTGGGCAGGAGAGGTGGGGGTTTCTGTGGGGTTTTTGGAGTCGCCCGGGCAAAAGTCTACAGTGTGATTTGTAGACGGTGTGCACTGCATTTACTGTGTGCCAGTGGTGGAGGGAGGGGGTGTTCAGGGGGGAGGTAGAATGGGATGCTTTCCATTCCGATCAAATGGGATGCTTTTTCCCAGCAGTATCAAGCTTCTCGATAGTTGTTATAGTCACACTCATCCCAGGCAAGTGGGGAGTGAAACATCACACTCCTGACCTGTAGACGGTGGAGAGGTAAAGTGGTGGATGTGGAGTACATGGACTAACTCCACCCAGGCAAGTGGGGAGTGTTCCATCACACTTCTGACCTGAGGACAGTGAAGAGGTAATGTGGTGGATGTGGAGTGCATGGACTAATTCCACCCGGGCAAGTAGGAAGTGTTTCGTCACACCATTAATCCATGGATGATGGAGGGATTTTGGGGTGTCACTCCCTATAGGTTATCCAAGCTTTCTGTTTTGGTTGGAAGTCTTACCCATGTTGAAGATGGTCATGGCTGGTCTTGAGGTGGTGGGAAAGGTATTGAATGTATGTCCAAGCGTAGTGTTGTGCATAAAACTTGTCCAGCTTGAGCAAAGGTTATGGTGGATGGTGGTTTATCTGACTCCCTCCCCAACCTCAGCTCCCATCCCTTTCCCCAAATATCTGCTCATCCTCTTCTTGAATATACCCAGTGATCCAGTCTCTAGGGTAGAGGATTCTTAAGATCCACCTACCTCCCAGAGAAACAATCCCCCTCTACTTATTCTGAAACTATTCTTCTACCTACCCCACACACCCAGTTCTGAAATCCCCCTACCAGGGGAAACATCCTCTCCCCACCCACCCTGTCCAGCTCTGACCATGTTGTCTCTCACTCCTCCAAAACCTTTAACGGGTACATGGTCCCAACTTTGTCAACTCTTCCACTCAAGGCAAAGAAGGGAGATCTTAGAGGTACACAATATTATGAAGGGTATAGGGATCTTCAATTTAGGGTGAAAAATGAAGTATTTGAGGGGAATCTGAGGGGGAACTTCTTCACTCAGAGTGGTAAGGGTGTGGAATGAGCTGCCAGTAGAAGTGGTGGATGTGAGTTCAACTGCAAGATTGAAGAGAAGCTTGGATAAGTACAAGGACGGGCAGGGGTATGGAGGGCTATGGTTCAGGTGTGGATTGATGGGACTAGGCAGAATAACTGTTTGGCACAGACAATGGGCTGAAGGAGAGCTTCTATGCTGTAGTGCTCTGTGACTATAACCCAGGCGAGAAAGTTCCTTGAGAGTGTTGCGAGGGACTGGAGCCATTTGGCAAACAGAGGCAAGATAAAGATGGAAATGAATGATTCTAGGATGTCATTCACTATTTATTGGATATTTTACTAAATCTGAAATATTACTGGCCTTTGATGTGTAGACTTGTTTAGTTATTAATGCCTGTGTGATTGGTGATTGATTATGTAAATAAGGAATATGAACATCCACAAGGTTACTAATTGGTCAATAACTTTATCCAACTCATCTATTTCTATATAAAAATGGCATTTTGTTCAAACTTTCAGACAGTGTGGTGACAGGGGCCGGGCAGTTCGCCTTGTGCACAAATAAAATGTAATTGAGGCCAGTGTGAGTTTTTCAAGTCCAGTTAATCAGAGATGACGGAGGGATGTGCTGGGGAGATGAGGTGGACAAACTGGGTGATTCCAGCACATCCCCAGGGAGAGATGGGGGGGAGAATGTGAAATTGGAGAGAGAGAGGGACAGACAGTGAGTGAAGTTGTGGAGGATAGGCAGATGGTCAGAGTGTGAAAGGGATGGGGACAGAGTGTGGGAGAGGTGAGAGAGATGGACAGTGTGTGAGAGAGATGAATAAGCATGTGGGAGAGAGAGGGATGTACAGAGTGTGGGAGAGGTGGTGAGAAAGAGAGGAATAGATAGACTGTGGAAGAGGTGGGGGAGAGAGAGGAATGGACCGAGTGTGGAAAAGGTGACCGAAATGGACCGTGTGTGACAGAGGTGGGAGAGAGACTGTGGGAGAAGGGGATGGACAGAATGTGATAGAATTCAACAGAGAATGAGAGAGGTGGAAGAGAGAGAGAGATGGACAGAGTGTAGGAGATGTGGACAGAGTAGGAAAGGGAGAAAGTTAATGAGAGAAAGATGAGTGAAAGGTGGGAGAGAAGATGGAAGGGGATGGATGAGAGAGATGGACAGAGTGTGGAAGAGGTCAGAGAGGAGATGATCGAGGGTGTGGGGGGAGAGAGAAATGACAGAATGAGAGAGAGGGGTCTGAACAGTGAGAGAAGTGAGAGGGAGAGAGAGACAGCAGGGTGGGGCAGAGAGATGGACAGTGTGTGAAAGGTGAAGAGAGATGGAAAGAGTGAGACAGGGATGTACAGAGTGTGGGAGAGAGATGGACAGTGAGAGGAGGGAGAGAAAGAGGTGGACAGAGTGTGAAAGGTGAGATTGACAGAGTGAGAGAGGCAAGAGAGAGAGTGGGATGAAGAGTGTGAGAGAAAGAGAGAAATGAACAGTGTGTGAGACAGGTGAGAATAGAGGGATGGAGAGAGTGAGAGAGAGGAGAATGAATAGAGAGTGTGCATCAGATGAAGAGAAGGATGTAGAGAGTGTGGGAGAGCTGAGGAGAAAGAGCGGGCAGTTGCAGGATGGTAAAATGGGGATAAATGATCAATTCGGGGGGAGGGGTCTTCACTGGGGGTTCTGGTGGGGGAGAATGCGCTCTCGGGCTGCCCCCCTGCCAGTCTTCAATCAGCAACTGTCCTGCGGCTGAGTGACATTTGCGTCGGAGAGCTGTGGAGAGTTGTCAGCCTGCGCAGCCAGCTTGAAGTGTAGGCAGATGGAGGCAAAGTGTGGATATCCATCCATCCATGCCCTCCCCTCCCCACCCCACTCTCCATCGGTGAACACATCACCTGTCAGGAAGCTGTCTGTCTGTCTGAGTGAAGGAAAGACAGATGGCAAAGACTCAGGAGAACCACAGCCTTAGCTCTGAATCCTGGCCAGGTGGCCATGTGGGGAATGCTGATGCAGCTGAAGTACTGTGTGTTAGTTCTGAGCGCCACACCACAGGGAGGACGTGACCACACTGGGGAGCTGCAGCAGGAAATGGTACTGGTATTGGAATTGGTTTATTATTATCACACGTACTGAGCTATGGTGAAAATCCTGTCTTTCATACTGTTCCTACAGATCAATTATTACACAGTGTATTGAGGTAGAACAAGGTAAGACAGTAACAGAATGCAGAATAAAGTGTCACAGTTACAGAGAAAGTGCAGTGCAGGTAGACAGTAAGGTACAAGATCATAACGAGGTAGATTATGAGGTCAGGAGTCAATCTTATTGTGCTGGGATACCATTCGATAGTCTGATTACAGTGGGGTAGAATCTGTCCTCGAGCCTGGAAGTGTGTGCTTTCAGGCTTTTGTATCTTCCGCCCAATAGCAGGGAAAAGAAGAGAATGTCCGGGGTGGGTGGGGTCTTTGATTATTCTGGCTGCTTTCCTGAGACAGTGAGAAGTGTAGACAGAGTCCATGGAGGGGAGGCTGGTTTCTGTGATGTGCTGAGCTGTGTCCACAACTCTCTGCGGTTTCTTGTGGTCACAGGCAGAGCAGTTGTCTTATCAAGCCGTGGTGCATCCAGGTAGGATGCTTTCTATGGTGCATCGATAAACATTGGTGAGGATCAACAGGGCCATGTCTTTAGTCTCCTAAGGAAGTAGATGTTGCCTGAATTAGAGGACCTTAGTTATGGGGAGAGATCAGACAGGCTGGATCTGGTCTCCCTGGAGTCCTAGAGTTGCACAACACAGAAACAAATCCTTCAGCTCATCTGGTCCACGGCAACCAAGATTCCCATCGAAGCTGGTCTAACTTACCATGTTTGCTATTCAGATATTGTTTATGCATCAGGACTGGTGAGCTTGAACTAGAAAAGAAGGCTGGACAAGCTGATACTCTTTTCCCTGAAGCAAAAAAGGTGGAGGGGTTTATAAAAACATGAGGAGCATAGATAAGATGGATGGTCACAATCTTTTCCCCAGGGTAGGGGGTATGAAACCTTTCCTATCTATGTACCTGTCCTGATGTCTTCTAAATGATATTATGTTAATTCAAGTCACGTTGAGTTTATTGTCATGTGCACAAGTGCGGTGAGGTACAGCTACAATGAAAAACTTGCTTGCAGCAGCATCAGAGGTACGTAGCTACAGACGACCCACAGAATATAAATTATACAGAAATTATACAAGACAGCGAAGAGAGAGACTGTAAAAAATCAAGATCTTGGTGCTAAAGGAAGGCACAATCAGAAATAAGTCCCTAGTCGTGCAAATGATCCATCATGTTCCCTTGTTGAGGTAATGTTAGCATTTTGCCGGTTGGTTCAGGAACTGAATGAAGGAAGTAGCTGTTCCTGAACCTGGTGGTGTGGGACTTCAGGCTTCTGTACCTCCTGCCCGATGGGAGCTGTGAGAAGATGGGATGGCCTGGATGGTGGGGATCTCTGATGATGGACGTTGCCTTCCTGAGGCAGCACCTCCTGTAGACACTACTGATGGTGGGGAGGGAGGGATGTGTCTGTGATGTATTGGGCAGATTCCACTACTCTCTGCGGCTTCTTACGTTCTTGTGCAGTCGAATTGCCTTATCGACTGAACCAGTCAGGACACTTCCAACAGTACATCTGTAGGAGTTTGTTAGCGTGTTTAGTGACAAGATGGAGCTCCTGAGAAAGTAAAGACGCTGATGTGCCTTCCTTGTGACTGTGTCTGTGTGCTGGGCCCAGGACAGGTCATTGAGGTGATAACCCCCAGGGATTTAACACTGCTGACTCTCTCCACCACCAATCCCCCAGTGTCAGGGTCACCGAACCTCCCCTTCCTGAAGTCAATGATCAGCTCCTTTGATTGTACCCACCTCAACCACTTATTCCATATACCCTCTGCATAAAGAAGTTGTTCCTCAGGTCCCCGTTAAATTTCTCACCTTCAACCTGTGTCCTCTAGTTTTAGAACCCCCTCCCTTTGACTATCTACCCACCTTATCTAGGCCCCTTGAAATTTCATAACCTTCAGTGCAGAGATGAGTACAGTTTGAACATTTGGAACCCTCACTTTGAGAGGATTTTGGAGAATGGAGAGATCCGAGGATCTGGGGTCAGTGCAGGGATGTGGGACAGACTGAGATGCTAGGACTTTCACAGTGAAAAGTGGGGCTTTTAGGAGTGCTGTAGAACAGAGGGACCTTGGGATACAAGTACATGGCTCCCTGAAGGTGGCATTGCAGGTAGACAGGGTGGTGAAGAAGGTGTTTGGCACACTGACCTTCATAATTCAGGACATTGAGTACAGGAGTTGGGAGATTGTGTTGTAGTTGTACAAGATGTTAATGATGCTGCATTTGGAATATTGTGTTCAGTTTTGGTCACCCTGCTGTAGGAAAGATGCCATTCAGCAGGAAGGAGTGCAAAGGAGATTTGGATTTTGGAAACGGAATTGGAATTGGTTTATTATTGTCACACATACCAAGATAAAGTGAAAGCTTATCTTGCATTATTTTCATTCAGATCAAATCATTACACAATGCATTGAGGTAGAACAAGGTAAAACAGTAACAACAAAGTGCAAGATTATAACAAGGTAGATTGTGAGGTCAAGAGTCCATTTTATGATACTGGGGGACAGCAAAGCAGTTAGCGCAATTACTTTACAGCTGCAGTGATTACTGATCAGGATTCAATTTCAACTGCTGTCTGTAAGGAGTTTATACATTCCCCCCATGACTGCATGTGTTTCCTCCAGGTGCTCTGGTCCCCACCCACCCACATACAAAAGATATACAGGTTAGGGTTAGTAAGCTGTGGGCATAGTATGTTGGTGCTGGAAGTGTCCTCGGACTGTGTTAATCATTGATGCAAAATGACACATTTCACTGTATGCTTCGATTAAGAAAGCTAATTTTTAACATTTCAATATCTGATAACATCAAGGAAGAGACTGTCCTTGAGCCTGATGCTATGTGCTTTCAGGCTTTTACAAGGATGTTGCTGGGACTGAGTTAAAGAGCGAGATGGACAAATTGGGATTTTATTCCTTGGGAGACTGAGGGGTGAACTAACAGAGGTGTATCAAACAATGAGGGGGAATTGATAGTGTGAATTAGTTTCCCAAGCAATAAAGTATTTTTCCACAAAGCTGGGGAATTAAGAACTAGAGGGCACAGGTTTAAGATGAGAGGGGGGAAATTTAATAGGGACCTGAGGAAAACTTTTTCACCTAGAGGTGAAACCACACCCACATGGACAAGGAAGTGGTTGAAGCAGGTACATTAAGAACACTTAAAAGACATTTGGATTATGGGCCAAATGTGGGCAATTGGATCTGGCTTGAAAGGGCATCTTGGTCAACAGAGACCAGTTGGGCTGAAGGGCCTGCTTTTATGCTGTGAGTCTCTACAGGGCATAACAGGAGAAAGCAGCCCACTCGGTCAGCACCCCATCTCACCTCCCCTCCTCAACATGCCCTCTTTCCGCCACCGTCCCACAGTGACTGTTGTGTGCACCATCTGCAAAGCTCACCACAGTCACTCATCTGGGCTATACAGACAGCATCTCCACTTCTCTCCAGCCAAGCGGACAAAGGCAAGGGTGCAGGGGAACAACAACCACCACCCCCCACATGGGATTTCCCCTCCTCCCCCACACCGTCCCAAATGAGAGATACATCGGCCGCCCCTTCCCCACCTAAATCCCGGGAACACCCTACCCTGACAGCGCCATTGCAGCAGCCTCATGAAGTGGAATGTAGGGGGTTCAAGGAGATGGCTCATGAACGCCCTCCCTCACCTTCCCTAGATGGGGGTGAGGGGAGCAGAGGTGATAATTCCAAATCATTCCCCCTCCCCCCGCGAAGCAAAAAAAAAAGAGAATAAAGTGATTTCCAAGTCAGTTATTGTGTCTGTGTGGTGTTTCAAGATGGGGGTGCGGTGGCCTGCTCGCTCTCATGGTTGGTCATCCACTGGTGTGCGGCAGCCAAGGGTGGAGGGAGGGAGGGGATAGGAGGGAAGGATTCCCTCTGGTTTATGATGTTGGGGAAAATCTGTTGTTTCGCTGCAAAGGAGGCCAAAGTCAGAGTTGAATTTATTGTCACCTGTACAAGTCGCTGTGTGTACAGGTGCAATGAAAAACTTACTTACAGCAGCATCACAGGCACAGAGCATCAGAGACACAACATTCACAAGGAAACATAAATTATATCCATTTTTACAAGAAAGAACATAATTAAAACAAAGAAAAGTGCAAAGTGGTCACGGTGTTGCTGTACTGAGGTGGTGATCAGGGGTGTGCTGGTTGGTTCAGGAACCGAATGATTGAAGGGAAGTAGCTGTTCCTGAACCTGGTGATGTGGGACTTCAGGTGTGTACCTCCTGCCCGATGGGAACTGTGAGAAGATGGGATGGCCCGGATAGTGGGGGTGTTTGATTTTGATACTACTGATTGTGGGGAGGGAGGGATGTGCCTCTGATGTACTGGGCAAAGTCCACTGCTCTGCAACCTCTTACATTCCTGTGCATTCAAATTACTATACTAGACCATGATACAAACAGTCAGTGTATATATATATAAAAACAGTATATATAGAAAATCCTCGCCCCGACACCAGTCATTCCACTCCACCCCCCCCAACTCACAAGTGTGAGAGCATTGGTGGGTGCGCACCACACACACACTCGCACTCTGCACCAGTTGCCTCTCCCTTCCTCATCTCACCCTCCCCTCTCTCCCTTCTCCCTCACTCCCCATCCCCCATCCATCTTCCCCACATACCTCACCCCTCTTTTTCCTCTCCTCTCTCTCCCACCCCTGCAGTAAGCTGTCAGTGATGCTCACAGACACACACAACACAAGCTGCAGCCTCCCACATCCCACCCCCCACATTCCACACTGGGTTTGACCTTGGTGACTCAGCCACTCTCCCAGTTCCAATTAAAACCGTTCCCAGCTTTGCCAGTGCCCCCCCCCCACCCTGCCACCTTGGCGGCCAGGCACAGCTAATGACTGAGACTTGCCTGTCTCAGAACCGCCCTCCACCTCCCACCACTACTTCATTTTCTCTCTCTGTGTCTCAGAGCTCCTGATTCCCTAATGACATCCAATCACTGATAATCAACACTGGTGTACCTCAAGAATGTGTGCTTAGCCCACTGCCCTGCTCTCTCTACACTCACGACTGTGTGGCTAGGCGCAGATCAAACACCATATGTAAACTTGCTGATGACACCACTATTGTTGGCAGAATTTCAGATGGTGACAAGAGGGCGTACGGGAGCAAGACAGATCAGCTGATTGAGTGGTGTCACAACAACAACTTTGGACTCAGTGTCAGTAAGACTAAGGAATCGATTGTGGATATCAATAAGGGGAAGTCAAGAGAACACACACCAGTCCTTGTTGAGGTGTCATAAGACCATAAGACATGGGAGCAGAATTGGGCCATCTGACCCATCGAGTCTGCTCTGCTATTCAATCATGGATGATCCTTTTTTTTTCTCCTCCTCAACCCCAGTTCCTGGCCTTCTCCCCGTAACCTTTGATGCCATGTCCAATCAAGAACATATCAATCTCTGCCTTAAATACACTCAACAACCTGGCCTCCCCAGCTGAATGTGGCAACAAATTCCACAAATTCACCACCCTTTCGCTAAAGAAATTTCTCCCCATCTCTGTTATGAAAGGGCGTCCCTCTACCCTGAGGCTGTGCCCTCTTGTCCTAGACTCTCCCACCATGGGAAACATTATTTCCACATCTACTCTTTCAACATTCAAAAGGTTTCAATGAGATCGCCCCCTCAACCTTCTGAATTCCAGCGAATGCAGACCCAGAGCCATCAAACATTCCTTGTATCATAACCCTTTCGTTCCTGGAATCATCCTGTGAACCTCCTCTGGATCCTCTCCAATGCCAGCACATCTTTTCCAGAACAGTTCACAATACTCAGGTGAGGCCTCACCAGTGCCTTATAAAGCCCCAGCATCACAAACGTGGAAAGGTTGAGCAGTTTCAAGTTCCTGGGTGTCAACATCTCTGAGGATCTATTCTGGGCCCAACATATTGATGCAGTTACAAAGAAGGCACGTCAGCAGCTCTACTTCATTAGGAGTTTTGGTATGTCCATGTTTTGGTATGCAAATTTCTATAGATATACCGTGGAGAGAATTCAGGCTGGTGGCATCACTGTCCGGTGTGGAGGCTCCAATGCAAAGGATTGGTAGAGACTGCAGAGGGTTGTAGATTCAGCCAGATCCATCCAAGGTACAACCTTTCCCATCATTGGGACCACCTTCGAGAGGTGGTGCTTCAAGAAGGTGGCATCCATCACTAAGGACCTCACCACCTGGGACATGCCCTCTTCTCGTTGTGCCCATTGGGGAGGAGATACAGGAGCCTGAAGACCCATACTGAATGATTCAGGAACAGCTTCTTCCCCTCCACCATCAGATTTCCGAACGGACCACAAACCTATGAACACTGCCTAGTCATTCGTTTCGCGTTGCACCATTTATTTATTCTGTAGTTTATAGTCATTTTATGTATTTACACTGTACTACTGCTGCAAAACACATATCACGTCATAGAAGTCAGTGATAATAAACCTGATTTTGATCCTGAATCTGGTCCTGATGAAGGATCTCAGCCCAAAACATTAACTCTATAGGTGTTGCCTGACCTGCTGAGTTCCTCCGGCATTTTGTGTGCGTTGTTCAAGGTTTCCAGCATCTGAAGAATGTATTGTGCTTCTGATTCTGATTCACTGGATCATACATCAGTGCCACTTCTCAGCCAACATTCCCTACAATTAAGCTACTCTCCCTTCACCCACACGCAAACCAGAGGGCGGAAGTTTAATGTAAGCAGGAAACAATTCAAAATGGGACCTGAGGGGCAAGTTTTTCCACACGTAAGGTGGTAAGTGTATGGAACAAACTGCTAGAGGAAAGTCAAAATTGAATAGTTGGGGGAATGAGTTCAAGAATTGTGAGGTAATGTTGCAGATCTATAAAACCCTGGTTAGACCAAACTTGGAGTGTTGTGTTCAGTTCTGGTCACCTCATTATAGGAAGGATTTGGAAACTTCAGAGAGGTTGCAGAGGAACTTTACTAGCATGCTGCTTGCAATAGAGAGCATATCTTACAAGGAAAGGTTGAGCGAGCTAGGGCTTCTTTCTCTGGAGTGGCAGAAGAGGAAAGGTAATTTGATAGAGCTGTACAAGATAATGAGGCACAGATAGAGTAGAAAGCCCAGGGCCTTTTTCCCAGAGCGACAATGGCTAATACAAGAGGACATACTTTTAATGTTTTCTTATACACATTGATTGTTTGTCCATCTTTGTTGTGTGTAGTTTATCATTCATTCTATTGTGCTTCTTTGTTCCACTGTGAATGCCCGCAAGAACCTTACGAAAGGTTCAAAAAACTAGGTAATGATAGTGATCTTGAAGATTATAAGGCTAGCAGGAAGGAGCTTAAGAATGGAATTAGGAGAGCCGGAAGGGGCCATGAGAAGGCCTTGGTAAACAGGATTAAGGAAAACCCCAAGGCATTCTACAAGTATATGAAGAGCAAGAGGATAAGATGTGAGAGAATAGGACCAATCAAGTGTGACAGTGGAAAAGTGTGTATGGAACCGGAGGAGATAGCGGAGATACTTAATGAATACTTTATTTCAGTATTCACTGCGGAAAAGGACCTTGGCGATCGTAGGGATGACTTACAGCAGACTGAAAAGCTTGAGTATATAGACATTAAGAAAGAGGATGTGCTGGAGATTTTGGAAAGCATCAGATTGGATAAGTCACCAGGAACGGACGAGATATAACCCAGGCTACTGTGGAGGTGACGGAGAAGATTGCTGATCCTCTAGCAATGATCTTTGCATCATCAATAGGGACGGGAGAGGTTCCGAAGGATTGGTGGGTTGCAGATGTTGTTCCGTTATTCAAGAAAGGGAGTAGAGATAGCCCAGGAAATTATAGACCAGTGAGTCTTACTTCAATGGTTGGTAAGTTGATGGAGAAGATCCTGAGAGGTAGGATTTATGAACATTTGGAGAGGCATAATATGATTAGGAGTAGTCAGCATGGCTTTGTCAAAGGCAAGTCATGCCTTACGAGCTTGATTGAATTTTTTGAGGATGTGACTAAACACATTGATGATGGAAGAGCAGTAGATGTAGTGTATATGGATTTCAGCAAGGCATTTGATAAGGTACCCCATGCAAGGCTTATTGAGAAAGTAAAGAGGCATGGGATCCAAGGGGACATTGCTTTGTGGATCCAGAATTGGCTTGCCCACAGAAGGCAAAGAGTGGTTGTAGATGGGTCATATTCTGCATGGAGGTCAGTGACCAGTGGTGTGCCTCAGGGATCTGTTCTGGGACCCCTACTCTTTGTGATTTTTATAAATGACCTAGATGAGGAAGTGGAGGGATGGGTTAGTAAATTTGCTGATGACACAAAGGTTGGGGGTGTTATGGATAGTGTGAAGAGCTATCAGAGGTTACAGCAGGACATTGATAGGATGCAAAACTGGGCTGAGAAGTGGCAGATGGAGTTCAATGCAGATAAGTGTGAGGTGCTTCATTTTGGTAGATCAACTATGATGGCAGAATATTAATGGTAAGACTCTTGGCAGTATGGAGGATCAGAGAGATCTTGGGGTCTGAGTCCATAGGACACTCAAAGCTGCTGCACAGGTTGACTGTGGTTAAGAAGGCATACGGTGTATTGGCCTTCATCAACCATGGGACTGAGTTTAAGAGCCAAGAGGTAATGTTACAGCTTTATAGGACCCTGGTCAGACCCCACTTGGAGTACTGTGCTCAGTTCTGGTCACCTCACTCAGGAAGGATGTGGAAACTATAGAAAGGGTGTAGAGGAGATTTACAAGGATGTTGCCTGGATTGGGTTGCAAGCCCTATGAGAAAAGGTTGAGTGAACTTGGCCTTTTCTCCTTGGAGCGATGGAGTTTGAGAGGTGACCTGATAGAGGTGTATAAGATGATGAGAGGCATTGATTGTGTGGATAGTCAGAGGCTTTTTTCCCAGGGCTGAAATGACACTAACATGAGAGGGCACAGTTTTAAGGTGCTTGGAAGTAGGTACAGAGGAGATGTCAGGGGTAAGTTTTTTTATGCAGAGAGTGGTGAATACATGGAATGGGCTGCCGGTGATGGTGGTGGAGACGGATATGATAGGGTCTTTTAAGATGCTCCTGGATAGGTACATGGAGCTTAGAAAAATAGAGGGCTATGGGTAACCCTGGGTAATTTCTAAAGTATGTACATGTTCGGCACAGCATCATGGGCCGAAAGGCCTGTATTGTGCTGTAGGTTTTCTACGTTTCTATGTTTCTCAGAAAATGAATCTCAGGGTTGTATATGGTGACATATATGGTGATAATAAGTTTACTTTGAACTTTTAAGGTAAGTGGAGGAAAGCACGGGGGTCAGAAGTAGGTATTTTACACAAAGTGATGAGAGTGTGGAATATGCTGCTCGGGGTGGAGGTACACATGGTGCTTTAGGGACATTTAAGAGACTCTTAGATAGGCACATGAATGATAGGAAAATGGAGGGCTATGTGGGTGGGAAGGGTTAGGTTGATCCTGGAGTACGTTGAAAGGTTGGCTCAACATCATGGGCCGAAGGGCCTGTACTATTCTATGAAAGTGGAGATT
This sequence comes from Mobula hypostoma, assembly GCF_963921235.1. Lineage (NCBI taxonomy): Eukaryota > Metazoa > Chordata > Chondrichthyes > Myliobatiformes > Myliobatidae > Mobula > Mobula hypostoma. Next base: position 170,651 of record NW_026948166.1, on the reverse strand, counting down.
ATTGTCATGTACATGAGTCCCTGTGTGTACAGATGCAATAAAAAGCTAACTTCCAGCAGCATCACAGGCACACAGTATCAGAGACACAACATACACAAGGAAACATATACTTAACATGAACTATACACAATTTTTATGAGAAAGAACACAATTAGAACAAAGAGACCATTGTAGTACAAAGTGGTCACAGTGTTGCTGTACTGAGATGGTGATCAGGGTTGTGCCAGTTGGTACTAGAGCTGAATGATTGAAGGGAAGTAGCTGTTCCTGAACCTGGTGGTGTGGGACTGTACTTCCTGCCTATTAAGAGCTGTTAAAAGATGGCATGGCCTGGATGATGGGGATTTCTGAAGATGGACGTTGCCTTCTTGAGCACCTCCTGTAGATGCTACTGATGGTGGGGAGGCATGTGCCCATGATGTACTGGACAGATTCCACTATTCTCTGCAGCTTGTGTTCCCACACATTTAAATTACTGTACCAGCCTGTGATGCAATCAGTCAGGACACTTCCAACAGGAAGTTGTACAGGTGGGTACAATTAATTGGTAAATTGATTTATTATTGTCACATATACTGAGGTACAGAGAAAAACTTTGTTTTGCATGCCACCCATTTTACCACACCAGTACGTTGAGGTAGAACAAGAGAAAAATAATAACAGAATGCAGAATGAAGTGTTACAGTTACAGAGAAAGTACAAACAGGTAGACAATAAGGTGCAAGGGTCACGACAAGGTAGATTGTAAGGTCAAAAGTCAAGCTAAGGAATTACCTAATAGTCTTAATGATAACAGTGGGGTAGAAGCTGTCCTTGAGCCTGGTGAAACATGCTTTCATGTTGGCTGCTTTACTGAGACAGTGAGAAGTGTGGACAGAGTCCGTGGAGAGGAGGCTGGTTTCTGTGATGTGCTGAGCTGTGTCCACAACTCTCTGCAGTTTCAACATTCAAAAGACGTTTGGACAGGTGCTTGGATAGGAAAGGCTTCGAGGGTATGGGCCAAACGTGAGCAGATGAGTCTGGTTCAGGTGGACAACACACCTACATTACCCATGAAGATGCCACGACCAAGAAAGCTCACCAATGCCTCTACTTCCTCAGGAGCCTGCATGGCCCCGTAGACCCTGACCAATTTCTATTGTCCCACCACAAAAAGTATTCTATCTGGATGCGTCATGGCTTGGGATGGTAACTGTGAACACAATTACAGAAAGTTGTGGACACAGTTCATCACATCACAGAACCTGTCTACACTTCCCTCTGCCTCAGTAAAACAGCCAGAATAATCAAAGACCCTACCTACCAGACATTCTCTCTTCCTCCCCCTCCCATCAGACAGAAGATACAAAAGCCTGAAAGCTCACACCACCAGGCTCAAGGACAGATTCTACCCCACTGTGATCAGAGGATTGAATGGTCCCCTAGTACAATAAGATAGACTCTTGACCTCACAATATTCTGCATTGTTATTGTTTTACCTTGATCAAAATTCAAAGTATTTATTATCAAAATACATATATGTCACCATATACAGCCTGAGATTCATTTTCTCATGGATGTACTCAGTAAGTCCAAGAAACACAATAGAATCAATGAAAGACCGTACCCAACAGGATGGACAAACAACCAATGTGCAAACGACAACAAACTGTGCAAATACAAAATAAATTAATAATAATAATGTACAGTACATCAATAAATATTGAGAACTTGAGATGAAGAGTCCTTGAAATTGAATCCATAGTTTGTGGGAGCAGTTCAGTGATGGGGCAAGTGAAGTCACCTCCACTGGTTCAGGAGCCTGATGGTCGAGGGGTAATAACTGTTCCCGAACCTGGTGGTGTGACTCCTGAGGCTCCTGTACCTCCTTCTCCCTGATGGCAGCAGTGAGAAGGGAGCATGGCCTGGGTGGTGGGGGTCCCTGACGATGGACGCTGCTTTCCAGTGACAGTGCTCCGTGGGGATGTGCTCAATGGTGAGGAGGGGGCTTTACCATTCAAAGGCATTGGTGTTTCGATACCAGGCCATGATGCAGCCAAAAGAGCTCTTCCCATGTAGATATGCTCAATGGTGGGGAGAGCTTTACCCGTGATGGACTGGGCTGTATCCACTACTTTTTGTAGGATTTTCTGTTCAAGGGCATTCGTGTTTTCATACCAGGCTGTGATGCAACCAGTCAATATACTCTCCACCACACATCTATAGAAGTTTGACGAAGTTTTAGATGTCACGCTGAATCTTCACATACTTCTAAGGAATCAGAGGCAGTGTTGTGCTTTCTTTGTAACTACACTTACATGCTGAGCCCGAATGATAACGTTGAGGAATTTAAAGTTACTGACCCTCTCCACCCCTGATTCTCCAATGAGGAGTGTTTTAATGACTTCTGGTTACCTCCTGCTGAAGTCAATAATCAGCTCTTTGGTATTGCTGGCATTGAGTGAGAGAGGTGGTTGTTGTGGTGTCACTCAGTCAGATTTTCAATCTTCCTCCTATATGCTGATTCATCACCACCTTTGATTTGGCCAACAGCAGTGTCGTCAGCAAACTTGAATATGGCATTGGAGCTGTGCTTAGCCACACAGTCAGAAGTATAAAGCAAGTAGAGCAGGGGGCTAAGCACAGCGCTTTGTGGTTCACCTGTCCCTAATGGAAATCATGGAAGAGATGTTCAAAGGTTTCAAAGGTACATGTAATGTGAGAGAAATGTATACAATATACATCCTGAAATGCTTTTTCTTCACAACCATCCACGGAAACTGAGGAGTGCCCCAAAGAATGAACGACAGTTAAATGTTAGAACCCCAAAGTCCCCCCACCTAGCTCCCCTCCCTCCCGCGCAGAAGTGGCAGCGAGCAATGACCCCCCTCTCCCCCACTGGCAGAATAAAGCATTGGCACCCACCACCGAACACTCAAGCGTGCAGCAAAGCAACAGCAAAGACACAGACTTGCAGTACTCCAAAGACTACTTGTTCACCTGGTATTTGACATACCACAGTGTGTGTGTGTGTGTGTGTGTGTGTGTGTGTGTGTCTCTCTCTCTCTCTCTCTCTCTCTCTCGCTCCCCCTCTCCCTAATAAGGGAGAAAGCGGTGTCTCCGTTTCACAGTGAGAGGGGAGACATAACAAACAACTCGCTGGTTTATTATGTTAAAAGTCCATTGCGTCGGTTTTTCCGAGCTCTGTGCCCAAAGATCTCAAGTCTCTGGGCACACAGTTATAGATCTTCCGACTCCCACGACGCATCAATCTCCTGCCAGGACACTGACCTTCAATCCGCCCGTCTCTACAGCCATGAGATCTCGACCTCCAAAGCTGAGCTAAGCTCTTAGGCCGCGTCCTTGGCATGTTGAATAGTGGCCAGTCGTGGCTCCCATTCCCACAATGAACTGAAGCCAGTGTGTAACTCCAGGTCAGGGTCTTCAAAAGAATCCTGAAAGGGAAAAATAGATATTAAAGATGGAAATAGAGCTGTTTCCAAAGATGCAAGCAAAGGAGTCGCTGTTTAGCGCCATCCTGACTAAGCTCTGCACTCCAGATGTTGTTGCCAATCTGAACTGACTGGGGTCTTCAAGTGAGGAAATCAATGATCCAATTGCACAAGTAGGTATTGAGGCCCAGGTCTTAAACTGATCAGATTTGAGGGGAGCGATGGTACTGAATGTTGAGCTGTAGTCGATATAGAGCATCCTGATGTATGTACCTTTGCTGTCCAGATGTTCCAGGGTTGGGTAAAGAGCCAGTGAGATGGTATCTGCTCCGGTAGGCAAATTGGAGTGGATCCAAGTCACCTCTCAGGTAAGAGCCAATATACTTAATCACCAACCTCTCAAAGCACTTCATCACAGTGCACCTAAGTGCTACTGGGCAATAGTCATTGAGGCTGGTCACCAGAGTCTTCTTGAGCACCGGTACAAATGAAGCAGGTGGGTACCTCAGTCTGCTGAAGCGAGAGGTTAAAGATCTCAGTGAACACTCCAGCCAGTTGATCAGAACAGGTCTTTAGTACGTGGACATGTACACTGACTGGGCTGGATGCTTTTCGTGATTTCACCCTCCTGAATGATACTCTCACATCAGCCTCAGGGACTTGGATCATCGGGGGCTGTGGGATTTCATTAAGGTTCCTCCATGTTTTGATGGTCAAAGTGAGCATAGAAGACATTGAGCTCATCTGGATGCGGAGCCCTGCTGTCTCCTCTGTCACTTGTTTTAACTTTAGAGAGGTGATGGCATTTAAGCTCTGTCACAGCTGTTGAGCATCCCTTGTTGATTCAAGTTTGATTTGGAATTGCCGCTTCGCTCATGAGATGGCTTTCTGGAGGTCGTACCCTAGACCTCTTGTAACTTTCATAATCATAGTCATACTTTATTGATCCCAGGGGGAAAGTGGTTAAAAGTCCGATGCTCTACTGACTGAGCTATCTGGGCTCTACAGGTCTGTAGGTTTCTTGGTGGACAGATCTGAATGCCATTGATCTGGCCTGTTTTTGCGCTCTATAACTCTCTGGATCTGGTTGCACAGGTTGACAGTGTACTAAAGGAGGCACACAACACACTTGCCTTTATTAGTCAAGGCAATGAACTCAAGAAAGTTATGTCAAGTTATATAGATTTTCATTTTATCTTTATGCAAAGACAAGATGGAGCCAGCAAACAATAATTCCTTGGGCAAAAACTTCCAGATAGTCAATTATTTCACTTTTTCCACATCTTCTACTTATTCATTTTATCTTAATTGTGGTTTGGAAACTGTTGGAGCCCAAGACTTACAGTTTGGAGTTCGATCGAGTGATCTGGCTCTCTGCTGTCCCCATGAAAATTCCAGGAGAGGAGCTTAAGCACCAGGTGCCTCGAGGAGAAGACCAGAGACGGGGTGCAATCAACTCCATTTCTCACCGATCAAACAATCGAGGAAGACTGAAACATCGAGGTGAATCTGGAGGCCAGGTCGGCAGAAGGACTGAATGCTGATGGAGGATGTTTTTGAAATTCTTAAATTTATGTGATTATTGGACTGCAGTTTATATTGCTCTCCTTCAGTTTTCTGTGTTTTCTTACTTGTTGCCAATGGACAGATTGGGGGTTTGATGACATTGTGGGCGATATGTTAGTTTTTGTGTGAGTGTTTTTCTGTGTGGGGGATCTGTTAAATTTTTGCATGTGAGGGAGGGGTTGGGGTTGATGCTATTGTCGCTGTTTTTTCCCTTGGGGGCAATATGTTAGTTTTTTGTGAGGGAGGGGTTGGGGGGTTCAGGGTTTGTGAGTTTTTGTTCCTTTTTCCTTTTTTTTGCAGGTGGGGGTTTGATGTCTTTTTTCAACAATTCCATGTTTTTTCTGTATTTGTGGCTATCTAGAGAAGATGAGTCTCAAGAGCTGTGTTCTGCTTGTATACTTTGATAATCAAATGAACCTTTGTTCTGGAGGAGAGCGGTACTGATGGGGGACTCGATAGTTAGAGGTGCAGATAGGAGGTTCTGTGGTCGTGACAGAGAATCCAAGATGGTTTGTTGCCTCCCGGGTGCCAGGGTCAAGGATGTCTCTGATCACTTGCATGACATTCTGAAGTGGGAGGGTGACCAGCCAGATGTCGTGGTGCTCATCAGTACCGATGACATAGCAAGGAAGAGTGAGGAGGTCCTGGACAGTGAGTATAGAGAGCTACCAAGCTACCAAGGTCCTGCTTTTCAACTTCCTACCAAGGAAGTTGAAAAGCAGGACCTCAAGGGTGGTAATCTCAGGATTGCTACCTGTGCTAGGTGCCAGTGAGGGTAGGAATAGGATGCTCTGGAGGAGGAATAAGTGGCTGAGGAACTGGTGTAGGGGGCAGGATTTCAGATTTCAGGATCATTGGGACCTCTTCTGGGGCAGATGGGACCTGTACAAGAGAGATGGGTTACACTTGAACCACAGGGGGACCAATATCCTTTCAGGGAGGTTTGTTAGTGCTATTGGGGAGGCTTTAAACTAGATTTGCAGGGGGATGGGAACCAGAGTGCCAGAGCTGACAGTGTGGCTGGGGTGAAAATAAATGATGTTGAAAGTTTAAGCAAATCCGCTGATAGAAAGGTTGTGAGTGGTGGTAAAAATCTTCTGAGGTGTATATAATTCAATGCTAGGAGTATTGCGAGGAAGGCGGATGAGTTGAGGGCGTGGATTGACACGTGGAATTATGATGTTGTAGCAATTAGTGAAACTTGGCTACAGGAGGGGCAGGACTGGCAGCTTAATATTCTGGGGTTCCGATGTTTCAGATGTGATCGAGGCAGAGGAATGAAAGGTGGGGGAGTAGCATTGCTTGTTAGGGAAAATATTACAGCAGTGCTCAGGCAGGACAGATTAGACGGCTTGTCTACTGAGTCCTTATGGGTGGAGCTGAGAAACAGGAAAGGTATGGCCACATTAGTGGGATTGTATTACAGACCACCCAATAGTCAACGAGACTTGGAAGAGCAAATCTGCAGAGAGATAGCAGACAACTGCAGGAAACATAAAGTTGTGGTGGTAGGGGATTTTAATTTTCCATACATTGATTGGGACTCCCATACTGTTAGGGGTCTAGATGGTTTAGAGTTTGTAAAATGTGTTCAGGAAAGTTTTCTAAATCAGTATATAGAGGGACCAACTAGAGGGGATGCAATATTGGATCTCCTGTTAGGAAACGTATTAGGGCAAGTGATGGAAGTCTGTGTAGGGGAGCACTTTGGTTCCAGTGATCATAACGCCATTAGTTTCAATTTGATCATGGACAAGGATAGATCTGGTCCTAGGGTTGAGGTTCTAAACTGGAAGAAGGCCAAATTTGAAGAAATGAGAAAGGATCTAAAAAGCGTGGATTGGGACAGGTTGTTCTCTGGCATGGATGTGATCGGTAGGTGGGAAGCCTTCAAAGGGGAAATTTTGAGAGTGCAGAGTTTGTATGTTCCTGTCAGGATTAAAGGCAAATTGAATAGGAATAAGGAACCTTGGTTCTCAAGGGATATTGCAACTCTGATAAAGAAGAAGAGGGAGTTGTATGAAATGTATAGGAAACAGGGGGTAAATCAGGTGCTTGAGGAGTATAAGAAGTGCAAGAAAATACTTAAGAAAGAAATCAGGAGGGCAAAAAGAAGACATGAGGTTGCCTTGGCAGTCAAAGTGAAGGATAATCCAAAGAGCTTTTACAAGTATATTAAGAGCAAAAGGATTGTAAGGGATAAAATTGGTCCTCTTGAAGATCAGAGTGGTCGGCTTTGTGCGGAACCAAAGGAAATGGGGGAGATCTTAAATAGGTTTTTTGCGTCTGTATTTACTAAGGAAGCTGGCATGAAATCTATGGAATTGAGGGAATCAAGTAGTGAGATCATGGCAACTGTTCAGATTGAAAAGGAGGAGGTGCTTGCTGTCTTGAGGAAAATTAAAGTGGATAAATCCCCGGGACCTGACAGGGTGTTCCCTCGGACCTTGAAGGAGACTAGTGTTGAAATTGCGGGGGCCCTGGCAGAAATATTTAAAATGTCGCTGTCTGTGGGTGAAGTGCCGGATGATTGGAGAGTGGCTCATGTTGTTCTGTTGTTTAAAAAAGGATCGAAAAGTAATCCGGGAAATTATAGGCCGGTGAGTTTAACGTCAGTAGTACGTAAGTTATTGGAGGGAGTACTAAGAGACACAACCTACAAGCATTTGGATAGACAGGGGCTTATTAGGGAGAGTCAACATGGCTTTGTGCGTGGTAGGTCATGTTTGACCAATCTGTTGGAGTTTTTCAAGGAGGTTACCAGGAAAGTGGATGAAGGGAAGGCAGTGGATATTGTCTACATGGACTTCAGTAAGGCCTTTGACAAGGACCCGCATGGGAGGTTAGTTAGGAAAATTCAGTCGCTAGGTATACATAGAGAGGTGGTAAATTGGATTAGATATTGGCTCGATGGAAGAAGCCAGAGAGTGGTGGTAGAAAATTGCTTCTCTGAGTGGAGGCCTGTGACTAGTGGTGTGCCACAGGGATCAGTGCTGGGTCCATTGTTATTTGTCATCTATATCAATGATCTGGATGATAATGTGGTAAATTGGATCAGCAAGTTTGCTGATGATACAAAGATTGGAGGTGTAGTAGACAGTGAGGAAGGTTTTCAGAGCCTGCAGAGGGACTTGGACCAGCTGGAAAAATGGGCTGAAAAATGGCAGATGGAGTTTAATACTGACAAGTGTGAGGTATTGCACATTGGAAGGACAAACCAACGTAGAACATACAGGGTTAATGGTAAGGCACTGAGGAGTGCAGTGGAACAGAGGGATCTGGGAATACAGATACAAAATTCCCTAAAAGTGTCGTCACAGGTAGATAGGGTCGTAAAGAGAGCTTTTGGTACATTGGCCTTTATTAATCGAAGTATTGAGTATAAGAGCTGGAATGTTATGATGAGGTTGTATAAGGCATTGGTGAGGCTGAATCTGGAGTATTGTGTTCAGTTTTGGTCACCAAATTACAGGAAGGATATAAATAAGGTTGAAAGAGTGCAGAGAAGGTTTACAAGGATGTTGCCGGGACTTGAGAAACTCAGTTACAGAGAAAGGTTGAATAGGTTAGGACTTTATTCCCTGGAGCGTAGAAGAATGAGGGGAGATTTGATAGAGGTATATAAAATTATGATGGGTATAGATAGAGTGAATGCAAGCTGGCTTTTTCCACTGAGGCAAGGAAAGAAAAAAACCAGAGGACATGGGTTAAGGGTGAGGGGGGAAAAGTTTAAAGGGAACATTAGGGGGGGCTTCTTCACACAGAGAGTGGTGGGAGTATGGAATGAGCTGCCAGGCGAGATGGTAAATGCGGGTTCTTTTTTAACATTTAAGAATAAATTGGACAGATAAATGGATGGGAGGTGTATGGAGGGATATGGTCCGTGTGCAGGTCAGTGGGACTAGGCAGAAAATGGTTTGGCACAGCCAAGAAGGGCCAAAGGGCCTGTTTCTGTGCTGTAGTTTCTATGGTTCTATGGTATTGCTTTCAGTTCTGGTCACCCCATTACATGAAGGGTGTGGGGGCTTTGGAGAGGGTGCAGAAGAGGTTCACCAGGATGCTGCCTGGTTTAGAGAGAATGAGCTATAAGGAGAGGTTAGACAAACTTGGGTTGTTTTCTCTGGAGCGGCGGAGGCTGAGAGGAGATCTGAGAGTGGTTTGTAAGATTACGAGAGGCATAAATAGGCAAGATAACTTTCCTCTATAGGTAAAGGTGATTTCTCCAATTTCTGTTTCTTGGAGCTTTAAGGGGAACATGAGGGGAAACTTCTTCACTCAGAGGGTTGTGAGAGTGTGGAATGAGCTGCCAGTGCAAGTGGTGCATACAAGTTTGATTTCAATATTTAAGAGAAGTTTGGATAGGTACATGGATGGTAGAGATATGGAGGGATATGGAGGGCTATGGTTCTGGTGTAGGTCGATGGGAGTAGGCAGTTTAAATGGTTTGGCACAGACTAGATGGGCCGGAGAGGTTTTCTATTGCTCTATGACACAGCAGGGGAGACAGACCCTTTGGCCCAACTGCCCCATGCCAATCAAGATGCTCATCTAAGCTTGACCCATTTATCCCATATGTCTCTAAACCTTTCCTATCCATGTACCTGCCCAAGTTTTTAAAAAAATGCTACTCTGGCAGCTCATTCCATATACGGGCCACCCTCTGGGTGAAAAAAAGATGCCTCTCAGGTTCCTATTAAATCACTCCCAGCACTGTTAGTGGTGCAGCCAAGCGGGACTGCTGTGGGAAGGGCTCTGTGGAAGGAGGTGTGGCGAGGAGGAAGCATCGTGGGAGGGGCGGTGAAGAGGGAGTGCTGCAGGTGGGGAGGCAAAGAGGGAGCGCTGTGATGGGGGGGGGTCACGGAGGGAACAATGCGGGTGTGGGAGGCGAGGAGGGATCGCTGTGGTGGAAGTGATGAGGAGGTTATGCTACCTCCCTTGATTTGATGAACCTGGTATTCCCACCCCACTCCCTGGCCTTTCCACTTGTGGGCTCTTGCTGTGCATATTTTAGAATCAAATCCCCAAAACGTGAATGTGTTGTACGCTACAACCCTCCGCTCCACCAGGCCTCCCTCCCTTACCGTACCTCCCGCCGCAGTCCAGCCTCACCTCCCCTCAGGCAGGGAACGCGAACTACATCTCCCGGCCTGCCTCAGCCAGTGGGTTAGGAGGCGGGGGTTGGAGCCGGGCCTGCCCTTGTCCCAGCCCCGGATGAGCTGAGTGTCGAAGCGGGAAGCCGGTGGCGATGTTGTGGCTGCGGCTGCGAGTGGCGCTGGGACCAGGCCTTGGGCTGGTGAGTGAGAGAGTGGGATCGGCCGGAGTAGGCAGCGGCACCGTGTCCCCGGGAACAGGTACAGTGTCTCCCGGGAAACGGATACACTGTGTCCCTGGGAGCCGGTACCTTACATCTTCTGGAACGATATAATGTGTCCCACGATTGGATATGTATCCCCGGGAACCGATACACCCTGTTCAGTAAATTAATACAGTGTGTCGCCTGGAACTGACACATTGCGTGCCAATGGCTCAGCTAAGCCGAGCGGTGCCGAGTTAACGTGTTGGTTTCTGGCAACGGGTAGATTGTGATTGATGTTTGACCCTGCGTGCACGTGTGAATTGCCCGGCCGACCCTGTGTGTCCCTGTCAGACACAAGATGGACCACTTTGACTGGACCATCAATCTGTGTGTGCGCGCGTGGGCTAGCATGCACGTGTGATCAAGTGTCACGCTGCCGACCGAGAGGCCTGGGCTGTGTGACAGAAAGAGTGCGTATGTGAGGGAGGTCGTGACGAGACAGAAACGTACTGTGAATTATCACACCGGAGCCCCACGAAACGGTGACTGTGTCTCGACCCTCCCGCCCCCTTCACAAACTCTCCCCTGAATCCCCCCTCCCCCTTATTCCACCTCCACTTCCCTCTCTCTCCCCCTCCCCCTCGCCACGTGACCTCATCACTCCCACCCTTGCTCCACCATTGTCAGCTCCCAGCTCTGTCCCTCTTTTCCAAGACGTCTCCTAACCACTTGTTGCCATCCCTGCGTGGGGACCCTGGACAAGATGCCAGGACTGTTGGGTGCTGGTTTCCTGTGCAGGTCAAGTGTTAGAGATACACATGGAAACTTTCCAGTAAACTTCCTGTGGATGAGTTTGATCTGATTTAAATATAGTTTGATATAAAATATAGCCCCAAATTTTAATTATATTTACATTTTAGTTATATCTTATTTAAAATTTTAATAATAAAAATTAAACTTTAAAATAAAGTTTAGTATAATTCTGCACCTTCATGTGACCATGCATAGACATGAGATATTCCAAAATATTGGTCACAGAGACAGGGAGAGGAGGAAGGGGGTCACAGAGAGGGATGTAGGGGAGAGAGACTGGCAGAGACAGGGAGGGGTGAGGGAAGGGGTCACGGAAAGGGCTGTAGGGGAGGGAGGGGTCACAGACTGGGAGGGAGTAGGTCACATAGATGGGGAGGCATTTATGGTCCAGAGGGGTATGTAGAGATGGGATGGGGTGTTGGAGAGGGAGAGGTGTTACAGAGACAAAAGATGTAGGGCAGAGAGTGCGGTCGCAGAGATGAGAAGGGATGTAGTGACCGTAGGAGGTCACAGAGATGGATGGAGGGCGTTCACGGTGAAGGGGAGAAGTGTAGGAAAATGAGTGGGTTCACAGTGATGGAGAGGGGTTTTGTGGAGGGAGCTAGGGAGGCATTAGGAGAGTGAGGAGTTCACAGAGAAGGAGAGGGCTGCAGATGCATTTGTAACTTTCCCTTTCACAATCTCTGCCAGAGGAGAGCTGCTGATTCAGCAATTTGCCTTTAGACTCTGGAATATTTTGCCCCTTGTTATCTTATCTCCAAATGTTGTACAAACAACAGCAGCGCAATAATTCCTCCTGTATCCTGGGTCTCACTGGCAATAAGTTTGGGTGGGGGGGGGGAGACAAAGTTCAGGCTTCTGTACCTCCTGCCCGATGGGAGCTGTGAGAAGATGGGATGGCCCGGATGGTGGGGATCTCTGATGATGGATGTTGCCATCCTGTAGACACTACTGATGGTGGGGAGGGAGGGATGTGTCCGTGATGTATTGTGCCCAGTCCGCGACTCTCTACAGTTTTTGAAGTATTTGAATTGTCTTGGTGGGGATCTCTGATAATGGGCTCTAAAATTGGTTGTCAAAAGTGCCCAATGCAACACCGGCACCAACCTACCCACCATCAGGGACATGGATAGAGAAAGTTGCTGCAAAAAAGCCAGCAATATTGTGAAGGATCCCACCCATCCTGCTCATGAACTTTTTGTCCCACTTGTATCAGGGGGAGGCTATGTAGCATCCATGCCAGGACCACCAGACTCAAAAACAGTTACTTTTCCCAAGCAGTGAAACTGATCAACAAACACCTGCATCCACTAACCCACCCCTCCACACCCCAACCACCACTACTTTATCATTTTCTGACAGTCACCTTATGTACAGACACTCCTGTGCCTAGCATCACTTTATGGACATACGATCAATCTCTGTATAGAAGCTATCTTAAATGTTTATATCTATTGTTTCCTTTATCTTATTGTGTTTTTTTGCGCTGCATCAGATCCAGAGTAGCAATCATTTTGTTCTCCTTTATACTTGTGTACTGGAGAATGACATTCTATAACTAGAATCTTTGAATCTGGAATATTTGATGAATAACAACCAGCCTTGGGAGGGAAATAGTCCTTGAGACAGAGAAGGTGGGAATGAGTGGTTGAGATGGAGATAGATCGGTTCTCAATGAGTAAGGGGTTTGAGGTTTGTACAAGGTTACCATCAATGCAAGGTTGCACTTACAGTCAGGTCAGAGGTATAGGATGGGGTAGCAGGACCAGTAAGACTGAGTGGCCTTGTTTCATTCCTGATTCCTCTGCTCCTGCCTCACCAGTGACTGAATCTTTAGTTGTGTGTGCTCAGGAGGAACTTCTGATCTCCCAGTCTGCCTCGGGGTGGCCCGTGCACCTTGTTTTTCTACCAACATGCCACTGGGAGTGTTGAGAAGCAGGGGCACTTCGGTGTCCAAGTTCAATGATCCTCGAAGGTGGCAGCACAGGGAGATGGGGTGGTGAGGGAGGGATTCTAACTTTCATTGGTTGCAGCAATGAGTACAGGCACAGAGAGGTCGTGTTCCAACAATATAAAAATGTATCCATCATCAGAGATCCCCACCATCCGGGCCATCCCATCTTCTCACAGTTCCCATCAGGCAGGAGGTACAGAAGCCTGAAGTCCCACACCACCAGGTTCAGGAACAGCTACTTCCCTTCAACCATTCGGTTCCTGAATCAACCAGCACAACCCTGGTCACCACCTCAGTACAGCAACACTGTGACCACTTTGTATTACAAAGCAACACACACAAAATGCTGGAGAACTCAGCAGGCCAGACAGCATCTATGGAAAAGAGTAAACAGTAATTGTGTTCTTGCAAAAATTGTGTGTAATTTCTGTATAGTGTGTGTTTTTTTTCTTGTGAATGTTGTGTATCTTATACTCTGTGCCTGTGACACTGCTCCAATTAAGTTTTTCATTGTACTTGTGCACACATGGACACTAAAGATTTAAAGATTAACTTTATCTGTGACATGTACAATGAAGCATACAATGAAATGCATCATTTTGAGTCAAATCAAATCAACAAGAATGGCACTGGTGAATTGGAGGGTGTCGATATAGCATGCTCACAACTGACTGACCTTAATGCAGGAGAGGGTATAGAAGGAGATTCACTAGGACCTTGCCCAGGATTGAGTGTTTCAGTCACAGAGAGGGAGTGGGATAGACTTGGTCTATTTCCCCTGGAGCAGAGGAAGTTAAGGGGGCAATGTTGACTGACGTATGTAACATTATGTAGGTAGATAACATACAAGATGTTGGTGAGGACAAATTTGTTGTATTGTGTGCAGTTCTGGTCACCTATCAACAGGAAAGATATCAATAAGATTGAAAGAGTGCAGAGAAAATTTACAAGGATGTTGCCAGGACTTGAGGACTTGGGTCACAGGGAAAGGTTGAATCGGTTCGGACTTTATTCCCTGGAGCACGGAAGAATAAGGGGAGATTTGAGAGAGGTATACAAAATTGTGAAGGGTATAGACAGGGTAAATGCAAGCAGGCTTTTTCCACTGAGGTTGTGTGAGACTCCAACTGGAGGTCATACTCTTGGTTTCGGGTGAGAGCTGAAATATTTAAGGGGACCCTCTTCACTCAGAGGGTGGTGAGAATGCAGAGGTGGTGGATGTGGGTTTGGATAGTTACATGAAAGGGAGGATTTTGGAAGGTTATGGTCCAGGTGCAGGTTGATGGGACTTGACAGATCAGGCCAACAAAGTGTAGGCCGAAGGACTGGTTCTGTGCTGTGGTACCCTATGACTCAGCGTATCAAGTCTGCTCCCCTATTCAATCACAGGTGCTTTTTCTCACAACCTCACCGACCCTTCATTTTCCCTATAACCCTTCTGCCCCTCACCAATCAAGAACCTGTCGATCTCCACCTCCATTACCCCCCCCCCATTGCAATGAATCACCACCCTCTGGCTGAAGAAATACCTCCTTGTCCCAGTTCCAAAGGATGTCCCTTCACTCTGAGGCTGTGCCCTCAAATCATGGGTTCTCCTACTCCACGTCTGCTCTCTCCAGGCCTTTCAGTGTCTGGGAAGTTTCTATGAGATCCCCTCCTCTTTCGTCCTTCTGAACTCCATCAAGTACAGACGTAAAGATATCAAACGTTCCTCGTACGTCAAGCCTTTCATTCCCAGGGTTGTTCTTGTGAACCTCCTCTGGAGCCTATCTGGGAACAACACATCCTTGCTGAGATACGGTGTCCAAAACTGCTCACAATATGCCAAATGTGCTCTGACCAAAGCCTTACAAAGCCTCAGCTTTATACACCCTTGCTTATAAATTCTAGTTCTCTCAAAATGAATGCTAACATTATATTTGCCTTCCCAATGACTTTCTTTCCTTATTCATAGGTCACTGAAGGTCATAAGACATGGGAGCAGAATTAGGCCATTTGGCCCAGCAAATTTACTCATGATTCAATGATGGCTGATTTACTTTCCCTCTTTACCCCATTCTCCTACCTTCTTCCCGTAACTTTTGACACACTAATCAAGAACCTATCAACATCTGCTTTGAATGTATCCAATGACTTGGCCTCCACAGCCATCTGTGACAATGAACTCCACAGATTCACCACCCTGTGGGTTAAAGAAATTCTTCCTCTTCTCTTTCTAAAGGGACGACTTTGTATTCTGTGGCTCTGCCCTCTGATCCTGGACTTTCCCACTTTTACAAACGTGCTTTCCACTTCCACTTTATCTCGGCCTTTCATTCCCAGCATCATTCTTATAAACCTCTCAACCCTCTCCAATACCAATACGTCCTTTCTTAGGTATGGAGCCCAGAATGTGGAGGTGTGGTTTGTGAGGTAGAATTCAAGAGATCGTCAAACCTTCCCCACTTCCCTGAGGGAAGAGATTCCTCCTTAATGCTTTATTGAAAGTGAATCTCCTCAGAGTTGAGAGAGAGGCAGGAGATGTTGTAATCCCCCACAATCAATAAGGGTTGAAGTACACGACACACCAAGTTCCCAGGCACCACTTCCAAAATGATTGACCTTTCATCTGTGTGCAAAACAGTTCTGAACATTGACCCAACCACATCCCAGCATCACAGAAACAGGCCCTTTGGCCCAATATGTGTCTACTAACTTCTTTGCCTACCTAAACTGAGCTGCCCCCATTTGGACCCTGTCCTTCTACCCCTTTAACCCTCTTCCCTCTCACCTCAAACCTATCCCCTCTTATTTCTGACACCCCATTACAGGAAGGGTGTGGGGGCTTTGGAGAGAGTGCAGAAGAGGTTCACCAGGATGCTGCCTGGATTAGAGGGCGTGAGCTATTAGGAGAGGTTGGACAAAATTGGGTTGTTTCCTCTGGAGCGCGGAGACTGAGAGGTGATCTGATAGAGGTTGATAAGATTACCTCTCAAGTACCCTCGGATAGAGTAGACAGACAATATCTTTCTCCCAGAATGGAAATGTCTAATAGGGGAGAGTATGCACTTAAAGTGAGAGGGGGAAAGTTCAAAGCAGATGTGAGAGGTTAATCTTTTACACAGAGAGTGGTAGGTGCTTGGAATGTGCTGCCTGGGGTGGTGGTGAAGGCAGATATGACAGAGGCATTTTAAGAGGTTCTTAGATAAACAAATACCGGCCAGTGGCATCAGCACCAGACTTCGAGGCCAGTGGTCTGGGGTTCAAATCTGGCCAGCTCCCTGCACGCTTTCCGTCTGTGCTGGGTTGAGTCTCGAGCCACCTGATGCACCACGAGGCACGGAGAGGAATTTTTTTTAGATAAGCTTATGGTTGTGCAGGGAGTGGAGGGATATGGACATTGTGTGGGCAGAAGGGAGCAGTTTAGTTTGGCATTTAATTTCTAGTTTACTTAGTTTGGCACAACATTGTGAGCTGAGAATCAAAGTTGAGCTTATTGTCATGCATGCAAGTACTTGGATGCACAAGTACAATGAAAATACAAAAAAATTGTAAGGTCAGATTTATTCCCCTCCATAGATGCTGCCTGATGTGCTGAGTTCCTCCAGCATTTTGTGTCTCGTGCAATAAAAACTTGCTTGCAACAGCATCACAGGCACATAGCATCAGAGACACAACATTCTCAGGAAAAACATGAAGTATACCCAATTTTGAATGCCAGGGGTGGTTGCTTTACCGAAGCAGTGAGAAGTACAGAAAAGCAGGTCACCCCTCAGTCTCCTTCGCTCCAGGGAGAACAAGACCAGCCTGTGCAATTTCTTCCTGTTAATGAAGTTCTCCAATCCAGGGCAACACCCTGCTGAATCTCCTCTGCTCCCTCTACAGCGTGTTGAAGGGTCACCCCCTTCCTGTCACGTGACGACTACAACTGTGCACAGAAACCTCTCAAGTGTGGCCTAAACAGTGTTTGATAAAGTTGCAATGTGGTTATAATTCTGCAGTGTAAATGATAACCTTGTTCCGATTACAGCCTTGTACCCTAGTGAATGTCCCAGCCTCTTTGTCACATGAATGAGTTCACTCTTTGACATCATGTGAGAACACTTCAGTGTGAATGAATATTCAAGGTTTTTATTATGCTGCTAGTGTCTGCACAGGAAGATTCCATGCAGAGTCCTGATTCCCTGTCGAGTGGGGGAGGCCAGGGATTCTGCTGAGAATGTTTCTTCCCTGACAACTCTCCCTCCCCCCCCACCAGCTCTCCCTCCCTCTCTCTCTCTTCTCTCTCCCTCTCGTGTGGGAGCTGAGGATGGGAGGGGTGTACACAGAGAGGGAATAGGGGAACAGAGAGGGGGAAGGAGGGACTGACGGGGGAGTGAGGATTGGGTTTTGGAAGAGATGGCAAAGGAGGGGTGAGGGAGCAGGGATATGGAGGAGCAGAAAAAGGGAGAGAGGAAAAAGTGGGTGACAAGTAGAGGCAAGGTTGGAGGAAGAAGAAGCAGGAAATAAAGGGTGGAGGAAAGGAGAGGGGGCAGAAGGGAGGGAGAAGCTGCTGGAAGAGAGGAGAGAGGTGCAAGATGGAGGGAATGGGGAGGCAGGTGAGAAAATGCGAACAGTTACTCCCCACCCTAACCCTGATAGGCCTACGGGATCAGTGGGTTAATCAGCTGCTCACTTGTGTGGGTGCAGGAAAAGAATCTGGGAGAATTGAATGGAAAGGGATTGGCATGGATGGGAGGTTAGCACAGACTCGATGGGCTGAAGGGCCTGTTTTCCTGCTGTTTCACTCTACTCATTGCAGATATTTGGAGAGAGCCCATAACTTCAGTGTGAGAGTGATCTTGGAGTAGGTTAAAAAGTCAGCATAGCATCATGAGCTGAAAGGTTTGTACTGTTCTATGTTCCATGAAAATCAAGTTTATTGTCACACAAGTCCCTGTATGCATGGGTGCAATGAAAAACTTACAGCAGCTTCACAGGCACAGAGCATCAGAGACACACTATTCAGAAGGAAAATATAAATCAAACTTAAATTATACACAATTTTTCCAAGAAAGAACACAATTTGAACAAAGAGTCCATTGTAGTACAGAGTGGTCACGGTGTTGCTGTACTGAGGTGGTGATCAGGGTTGTGCCAGTTGGTTCAGGAACCGAATGTTTGAAGGGAAGTAGCTGTTCCTGAACCTGGTGGTGTGGGAATTCAGGCTTCTGTACCTCCTGCCCGATGGGAGCTGTGAGAAGATGGGATGGCCTGGATGGAGGGGATCTCTGATGATGGACGTTGCCTTCCTGAGGCAGCACCTCCTGTAGACACTACTGATGGTGGGGAGGGAGGGATGTCTCCTTGATATATTGGGCAGAGTCCACGACTCTCTGCAGCTCTACAATAAGTAGTTAAAGTTGCCCACACATCACTGGCACCAGTCTATCCACTCTCCATTCTGGGGAGTATATTGTGCTATATAGGATTGCTTTTATATTTATTGTGTTTGTTTTGTTGTTTTTTATTGTATTCTTTATTCTTCTTGTGTTTTCTAAGCTGCATTGAAACTGGAGTAACAATCTTTTTGTTCTCCCTGCCCGTGTACTGACAAATGACAATAAACAATCTTGAATCTTCTTACATTCCTGTGCATTCGAATTGCTGTACCAGACCGTGATGCAACCAGTCAGGACATTTCCAACAGTACATCTGTAGCAGTTTGTTAAAAGTGTTTGGTGACAAGATGGACCTCCTCAACCTCCTCGATGGGCTGAATGGCAGTGGAGAGAAGTTATGGGCATAGGCTATTGTTGTGTTCACAGACCTGGTGGTGTGGGACACAGAGGAGAATTTTACATCTCAAACTGCCGATGAGATTTGTTACTAAGTGGCAGGGATTTTTTATTTATTTGTGATGGTGTTTAATCTGCAGACCCTGGCAGTGGGTGATTTATCCTCTGTCAGGATGCGGGAACAGAATGAATCGCATTAAGGATTTGACAAGTTTAGAGTGGGAATCTGATGAACTGGAATTGCACTGAGGCAGGGTCCCTGCCGTGCGATTCCTGCCTGTCTCCCCGTCAGCTGGGAGGTGCGAGGAAGGTGGGAAGGAATTGCCTGAAATCCAGAACACAGAACAATACTGGTCCTTGGGCCCTTGATTTTATGTCGACCTTTTAACCTACTCTGAGATCAATCTAACCCTTCCCTCCCGCATTGCCCTCCAGCTCAGAACTGTTCTCCACCCTTCCACAGTACCTCTCTGGGGAGAGAAAGAATGTGGGGGGAGAGCATTCCCAGAGAAGGAATTCCCCTCCTCATTTCCATCCGAAGGCTCCTCACCACTTATTCTGAAACGATATCACACTCCCCCCATCCCACCCCCCTCATTCTGGATTTCACACCCCCTCCCCACCCTGTCCAGCACTCCCCTAACCCCAGAACCTAATGTTTTCCAACCATGTTGCCTCTCATTCCTCCAAAGCCCTCAATGGGTGCAGGTCCCCATGTGTCAATCTGTTTCCCAACTTACCCCCACCCCACTGTAACCCCCAGTAATTGAACCAGGGAATCTACTCCACACTGACCCCCAATGGGAGGACAGACAATCCCTACTAGAGTCTCACAGCATAGAAACAGACCCTTCAGCACAACCACTTCCTGCTGACCTAGAGTCTCAGGACCATCCTCTTAAATCTCCTTTGCACTCTTTCTAGCTTAATGGCATCTTTCCTATAGCAGGATGACCAAAACAGAACAGAATATTTCCAGTGCGGCCTAACCAACATCTTGTACAACTGCAAAATAACGTCCCAACTCCTGTACTCAGTGCCCTGACTGATGAAGGCCAGTGTGCCGAACCACCCTGTCTACCTGTGACACCACTTTCAGGGAACCATGGACCTGTAACCATAGGTGCCCCTGTTTTACAACACAATCCAGGGCCCTCCTGAAAGGAGACCAGAACTGTAGACAATGCTCTTAGACGTGGGCTCACGGAGAGGTCCCAACTTCTGAAGTCCTAACACCCCTTGGAATAAAGCAATAGCTGTCAAGTTATCTCCTACCTCCCCCCAATACCCTCACCTGTCCATCTCTCTTTCTTCTCTTCCCTCCCTTCATCCTTCCCCCAACCCCCTCATCTTAGTCCTACGTACAATCCCAGGAGTTGGGGTCTGAGGAGAATTTATGGAAGGTGTGATCCAAGGAGGTGGAACACCCCACTCAGGGAGGTTCTCTCTACCCCCACCCCCGTATAGTGAAAAGTGTGACGTTGTGATACTCCCCTCACTGGCAAGCTCCCTGATGTTCCAGGAATATTTCTGGGGGGGGGGAGGAGTCCTTGTCAAAAGAAGGCAGGTATGTCAGAGTCCCTACTTTCATAGGAGGTTGGTTTGTCACCAAACTTCTAAAGATGTACTGTTGGAAGTGTCCTGACTGTTTGTATCATGGTCTGATGAGGCAATTCAGACACACGGGAATGTAGGAAGCTGCAGAGAGTAGCAGACTCTGCCCTATAAATATATCACAGATACATCCCTCCCTCCCCACCCAGCTTTCCTCTCAGACCCTCCCACTCACTCAGTTTCTCCATCCATTCTCCTTCCCTCTCTCTCCAAGACCTGCTTCGCCATCTCTCCGTCCCCTGCTCTCCCCTCCAGTTTCACCATACCTTGTCCCGTTCCTCCCTCTCTCCCCTTGTCCATATCTCTCTCCCACCATCTCTCCCTTTCCTACCTCCCCACTCAGTTCCCAGTTGGAGATTCCACACTGTCTCCAGAGATCCAGCAGGCCAGGCAGCATCTTTAGGAAGAGGTACAGTCGACGTTTCGGGCCGAGACCCTTCGTCAGGACTAACTGAAGGAAGAGACATATTTCTTACTAGCTCTTCCTTCAGTTCGTCTTGACGAAGGGTCTCGGCCCGAAACGTCGACTGTACCTCTTCCTAGCGATGCTGCCTGGCCTGCTGCGTTCACCAGCAACTTTGATGTGTGTTGCTTGAATTTCCAGCATCTGCAGAATTCCAGATATCTAGGGCTGGATTTCCTGCAGTTTTGTGGGAAAGCCGGGAACCTTGTGCTCAGGGTCTGCACACATAATCCCAACTCACACTTACACTTACTTACACTCACACACATCCCTAAACCGCCAGTCTTTGTACACCTTCCCACCATCAGTGCGGTGGGAGGGGCAGCGAGGAGGGAGCATTGCAATATGGATATGTGTTTTTATACACACACACACAGAGAAATGAAACACAGGCAGACAGAGGAAATCACACAGACCACACACACACACACACACACTCACACACTCACACACATCCCTAAACCTCCAGTCTTTGTACACCTTCCCACCATCAGTGCAGTGGGAGGGGCAGCAAGGAGGGAGCATTGCAATATGGATATGTGTTTTTATACACACACACACAGAGAAATGAAACACAGGCAGACAGAGGAAATCACACAGACCACACACACACACACACACTCACACACTCACACACATCCCTAAACCTCCAGTCTTTGTACACCTTCCCACCATCAGTGCGGTGGGAGGGGCAGCAAGGAGGGAGCGTTGCAATATGGATATGTGTTTTTATACACACACACACAGAGAAATGAAACACAGGTAGACAGAGGAAATCACACAGACCACACACACACACACACACTCACACACACACACACATCCCTAAACCTCCAGTCTTTGTACACCTTCCCACCATCAGTGCGGTGGGAGGGGCAGCAAGGAGGGAGCGTTGCAATGTGGATATGTGTTTTTATACACACACACACAGAGAAATGAAACACAGGCAGACAGAGGAAATCACACAGACCACACACACACACACACACACTCACACACTCA
Organism: Mobula hypostoma; assembly: GCF_963921235.1. Lineage (NCBI taxonomy): Eukaryota > Metazoa > Chordata > Chondrichthyes > Myliobatiformes > Myliobatidae > Mobula > Mobula hypostoma. The sequence goes on along the minus strand of NW_026948166.1, from coordinate 148,756 downwards.
CACACATCCCTAAACCTCCAGTCTTTGTACACCTTCCCACCATCAGTGCAGTGGGAGGGGCAGCAAGGAGGGAGCATTGCAATATGGATATGTGTTTTTATACACACACACACAGAGAAATGAAACACAGGCAGACAGAGGAAATCACACAGACCACACACACACACACACACTCACACACTCACACACATCCCTAAACCTCCAGTCTTTGTACACCTTCCCACCATCAGTGCGGTGGGAGGGGCAGCAAGGAGGGAGCGTTGCAATATGGATATGTGTTTTTATACACACACACACAGAGAAATGAAACACAGGCAGACAGAGGAAATCACACAGACCACACACACACACACACACTCACACACACACACACATCCCTAAACCTCCAGTCTTTGTACACCTTCCCACCATCAGTGCGGTGGGAGGGGCAGCAAGGAGGGAGCGTTGCAATGTGGATATGTGTTTTTATACACACACACACAGAGAAATGAAACACAGGCAGACAGAGGAAATCACACAGACCACACACACACACACACTCACACACACACACACATCCCTAAACCTCCAGTCTTTGTACACCTTCCCACCATCAGTGCAGTGGGAGGGGCAGCAAGGAGGGAGCATTGCAATGTGGATATGTGTTTTTATACACACACACACAGAGAAATGAAACACAGGCAGACAGAGGAAATCACACAGACCACACACACACACACACACTCACACACTCACACACATCCCTAAACCTCCAGTCTTTGTACACCTTCCCACCATCAGTGCAGTGGGAGGGGCAGCAAGGAGGGAGCGTTGCAATATGGATATGTGTTTTTATACACACACACACAGAGAAATGAAACACAGGCAGACAGAGGAAATCACACAGACCACACACACACACACACACTCACACACTCACACACATCCCTAAACCTCCAGTCTTTGTACACCTTCCCACCATCAGTGCGGTGGGAGGGGCAGCAAGGAGGGAGCGTTGCAATATGGATATGTGTTTTTATACACACACACACAGAGAAATGAAACACAAGCAGACAGAGGAAATCACACAGACCACACACACACACACACACTCACACACATCCCTAAACCTCCAGTCTTTGTACACCTTCCCACCATCAGTGCGGTGGGAGGGGCAGCAAGGAGGGAGCATTGCAATATGGATATGTGTTTTTATACACACACACACAGAGAAATGAAACACAGGCAGACAGAGGAAATCACACAGACCACACACACACACACACACTCACACACTCACACACATCCCTAAACCGCCAGTCTTTGTACACCTTCCCACCATCAGTGCGGTGGGAGGGGCAGCGAGGAGGGAGCGTTGCAATATGGATATGTGTTTTTATACACACACACACAGAGAAATGAAACACAGGCAGACAGAGGAAATCACACAGACCACACACACACACACACACACTCACACACTCACACACATCCCTAAACCTCCAGTCTTTGTACACCTTCCCACCATCAGTGCAGTGGGAGGGGCAGCAAGGAGGGAGCATTGCAATATGGATATGTGTTTTTATACACACACACACAGAGAAATGAAACACAAGCAGACAGAGGAAATCACACAGACCACACACACACACACACACTCACACACTCACACACATCCCTAAACCTCCAGTCTTTGTACACCTTCCCACCATCAGTGCGGTGGGAGGGGCAGCGAGGAGGGAGCGTTGCAATATGGATATGTGTTTTTATACACACACACACAGAGAAATGAAACACAGGCAGACAGAGGAAATCACACAGACCACACACACACTCACACACTCACACACATCCCTAAACCTCCAGTCTTTGTACACCTTCCCACCATCAGTGCAGTGGGAGGGGCAGCGAGGAGGGAGCATTGCAATGTGGATATGTGTTTTTATACACACACACACAGAGAAATGAAACACAGGCAGACAGAGGAAATCACACAGACCACACACACACACACACACTCACACACTCACACACATCCCTAAACCTCCAGTCTTTGTACACCTTCTCACCATCAGTGCAGTGGGAGGGGCAGCGAGGAGGGAGCGTTGCAATATGGATATGTGTTTTTATACACACACACACAGAGAAATGAAACACAGGCAGACAGAGGAAATCACACAGACCACACACACACACACACACTCACACACTCACACACATCCCTAAACCTCCAGTCTTTGTACACCTTCCCACCATCAGTGCGGTGGGAGGGGCAGCAAGGAGGGAGCATTGCAATATGGATATGTGTTTTTATACACACACACACAGAGAAATGAAACACAGGCAGACAGAGGAAATCACACAGACCACACACACACTCACACACTCACACACATCCCTAAACCTCCAGTCTTTGTACACCTTCCCACCATCAGTGCGGTGGGAGGGGCAGCAAGGAGGGAGCGTTGCAATATGGATATGTGTTTTTCTACACACACACACAGAGAAATGAAACACAGGCAGACAGAGGAAATCACACAGACCACACACACACACACACACACTCACACACACACACACATCCCTAAACCTCCAGTCTTTGTACACCTTCCCACCATCAGTGCGGTGGGAGGGTCAGCAAGGAGGGAGCGTTGCAATGTGGATATGTGTTTTTATACACACACACACAGAGAAATGAAACACAGGCAGACAGAGGAAATCACACAGACCACACACACACACACACACTCACACACTCACACACATCCCTAAACCTCCAGTCTTTGTACACCTTCCCACCATCAGTGCGGTGGGAGGGGCAGCAAGGAGGGAGCATTGCAATATGGATATGTGTTTTTATACACACACACACAGAGAAATGAAACACAGGCAGACAGAGGAAATCACACAGACCACACACACACACACACACTCACACACTCACACACATCCCTAAACCTCCAGTCTTTGTACACCTTCCCACCATCAGTGCAGTGGGAGGGGCAGCAAGGAGGGAGCATTGCAATATGGATATGTGTTTTTATACACACACACACAGAGAAATGAAACACAGGCAGACAGAGGAAATCACACAGACCACACAGACCACACACACACTCACACACTCACACACATCCCTAAACCTCCAGTCTTTGTACACCTTCCCACCATCAGTGCAGTGGGAGGGGCAGCAAGGAGGGAGCATTGCAATGTGGATATGTGTTTTTATACACACACACACAGAGAAATGAAACACAGGCAGACAGAGGAAATCACACAGACCACACACACACACACACACTCACACACTCACACACATCCCTAAACCTCCAGTCTTTGTACACCTTCCCACCATCAGTGCGGTGGGAGGGGCAGCGAGGAGGGAGCGTTGCAATATGGATATGTGTTTTTATACACACACACACAGAGAAATGAAACACAGGCAGACAGAGGAAATCACACAGACCACACACACACTCACACACTCACACACATCCCTAAACCTCCAGTCTTTGTACACCTTCCCACCATCAGTGCAGTGGGAGGGGCAGCGAGGAGGGAGCATTGCAATGTGGATATGTGTTTTTATACACACACACACAGAGAAATGAAACACAGGCAGACAGAGGAAATCACACAGACCACACACACACTCACACACTCACACACATCCCTAAACCTCCAGTCTTTGTACACCTTCTCACCATCAGTGCAGTGGGAGGGGCAGCGAGGAGGGAGCGTTGCAATATGGATATGTGTTTTTATACACACACACACAGAGAAATGAAACACAGGCAGACAGAGGAAATCACACAGACCACACACACACACACACACTCACACACTCACACACATCCCTAAACCTCCAGTCTTTGTACACCTTCCCACCATCAGTGCAGTGGGAGGGGCAGCAAGGAGGGAGCATTGCAATATGGATATGTGTTTTTATACACACACACACAGAGAAATGAAACACAAGCAGACAGAGGAAATCACACAGACCACACACACACACACACACTCACACACTCACACACATCCCTAAACCTCCAGTCTTTGTACACCTTCCCACCATCAGTGCGGTGGGAGGGGCAGCGAGGAGGGAGCGTTGCAATATGGATATGTGTTTTTATACACACACACACAGAGAAATGAAACACAGGCAGACAGAGGAAATCACACAGACCACACACACACTCACACACTCACACACATCCCTAAACCTCCAGTCTTTGTACACCTTCCCACCATCAGTGCGGTGGGAGGGGCAGCAAGGAGGGAGCATTGCAATATGGATATGTGTTTTTATACACACACACACACACACAGAAATGAAACACAGGCAGACAGAGGAAATCACACAGACCACACACACACTCACACACTCACACACATCCCTAAACCTCCAGTCTTTGTACACCTTCCCACCATCAGTGCGGTGGGAGGGGCAGCAAGGAGGGAGCATTGCAATATGGATATGTGTTTTTATACACACACACACAGAGAAATGAAACACAGGCAGACAGAGGAAATCACACAGACCACACACACACTCACACACATCCCTAAACCTCCAGTCTTTGTACACCTTCCCACCATCAGTGCAGTGGGAGGGGCAGCAAGGAGGGAGCGTTGCAATATGGATATGCGTTTTTATACACACACACACAGAGAAATGAAACACAGGCAGACAGAGGAAATCACACAGACCACACACACACTCACACACTCACACACATCCCTAAACCTCCAGTCTTTGTACACCTTCCCACCATCAGTGCAGTGGGAGGGGCAGCAAGGAGGGAGCGTTGCAATATGGATATGTGTTTTTATACACACACACACAGAGAAATGAAACACAGGCAGACAGAGGAAATCACACAGACCACACACACACTCACACACTCACACACATCCCTAAACCTCCAGTCTTTGTACACCTTCCCACCATCAGTGCGGTGGGAGGGGCAGCAAGGAGGGAGCATTGCAATATGGATGTGTGTTTTTATACACACACACACAGAGAAATGAAACACAGGCAGACAGAGGAAATCACACAGACCACACACACACTCACACACTCACACACATCCCTAAACCTCCAGTCTTTGTACACCTTCCCACCATCAGTGCAGTGGGAGGGGCAGCAAGGAGGGAGCATTGCAATATGGATATGTGTTTTTATACACACACACACAGAGAAATGAAACACAAGCAGACAGAGGAAATCACACAGACCACACACACACACACACACTCACACACTCACACACATCCCTAAACCTCCAGTCTTTGTACACCTTCCCACCATCAGTGCGGTGGGAGGGGCAGCAAGGAGGGAGCATTGCAATATGGATATGTGTTTTTATACACACACACACAGAGAAATGAAACACAGGCAGACAGAGGAAATCACACAGACCACACACACACTCACACACTCACACACATCCCTAAACCTCCAGTCTTTGTACACCTTCCCACCATCAGTGCAGTGGGAGGGGCAGCAAGGAGGGAGCATTGCAATATGGATATGTGTTTTTATACACACACACACAGAGAAATGAAACACAGGCAGACAGAGGAAATCACACAGACCACACACACACACACACACACTCACACACACACACACATCCCTAAACCTCCAGTCTTTGTACACCTTCCCACCATCAGTGCGGTGGGAGGGGCAGCAAGGAGGGAGCGTTGCAATATGGATATGTGTTTTTATACACACACACACTCACACACAGATAGACAACACATTCACAGACAACACAAACTGTCACTGACCCCTGGGCCATGCCCACACTGGTTGTACTCACGATATGGCCTCAATCATGTCCATCCCCATCTCCACACAGCAGTGAGCATGATCGGCTCGAGCTTCAGGGAGCCCAGACACACAGTAGTAACAGTCACCCAAAATCTTACTCCTCAGACAGTGGTTCTCCTGAAGGGCAGGAGGCAAGGAGAAGGATTAGAGGGGGCGTGGAGAGAGGGGCTTACAACCCAATGGGCAGGAGGGTAGGACTGTTTGTATCACGGTCTGATGAGGCAATTTGAACACACAGGAATGTAAGAAACTGCAGAGAGTCGTGGACTCAGCCCAATACATCACAGACACATCCCTCCCTCCCCACTATGGGTAGGTATCTACAGGAGGTGCTGCCTCAGGAAGGTAACGTCCATCATCAGAGATCCCCACCATCCGAGCCATCCCATCTTCTCACAGCTCCCATCGGGCAGGAGGTACAGAAGCCTGAAGTCCCACATCACCAGGTTCAGGAACAGCTACGTCCCTCAACAATTAGTTTCCTGAACCAACCAGCACAACCTTGATTACCACCTCAGTGCAACAACACTGTGACCAGTTTGCACTAAAATGGACTTTGATTTTGTTCTAATTGTATTCTATCTTGTAAAAATTGTCTATTATTTGTTTAATTTATGTTTCCTTGTGAATGTTGTGTCTCTGATGCTCTGTGCCAGTGATGCTGCTGTAAGTAAGCTTTTTATTGCACCTGTACACACAGCGACTTGTACAAGTGACAATAAATTCAACTCTGACTTCGGCCTCCTTTGCAGAGAGAGGGTGGGATAATGAGTTATCCATCTCATTGGCACCATGGGACCACCCCTTCTGGCTGAACTTGAATCAGGGCTCTGTGTGGGATCTTCCTATGTAGACATTGGCAGCAGGCTAAGAAGTTTGAATATTTATTCACACTGAAGTGATCTCACATGATGTCAAAGACTGAACTCATTCATGTGACAAAGAGAGCTTTATTAACGGGAAGAAATCGCACAGGTTCTCCCTAGAGCGAAGAAGGCTGAGGAGTGACTTGTTTTTCTACACTTCTCACTGCCTCAGTAAAGCAGCCAGAATAATGAAAGACCCCACCCACACCGGACATTCTCTCTTCTCCCCCCTCCCATCGGGCAGGAGATACAAAAGCCTGAAAGCTCACACCACCAGGCTCAAGGACAGATTCTACTCCACTGTTATCAGACGATTGAATGGGCCTCATACGATAAAATGGACTGTTAACTTCATAATCTGCCTCATTGTGACCCTTGCACCTTATCATTTACCTGGACTGCACTTTCTCTGTTACTGTAAAACTCCATTCTGCATTCTGTTATTGTTTTACCTTGTTCTGCCTCAATACACTGTGAAATGATCTAATCTGTGTGAACAGTATGGAAGACAAGTTTTTCACTCTATCTCAGTACGTGTGACGATAATAAACCAATTCTAGTGTTAGAGGTATTATAGTATAGCATAGTACATGTGCTAATGGTCTATTATTGCCACATGTACAAAGATACAGTAAAAATTTGTGTAGTTCTGGAACAATTACTTCCCTTTGACCATAAACACAGGAGTTTTTGCAGATGCTGGAAATCTAGAACACACACAAAATGCTGGAGGAACTCGGCCGAGATCTTTCATCAGATCTGGAAAGGAAGGGGGGCAGCAATGTGTGGAGGGGGACGAGTACAAGCTGTTAGGTGATAGGTGAGACTAGGTGAGTGGGTGGGTGGGTGGTGGAGCGGGGGTCAAAGTAAGAAGCTGGGAGGGGACAGGTGAAGTGCTGAAGAAGAAGGATTCTGATAGGAGGAGTGGACTATGGGAGAAAGTAAAAGAGGAGTTGGGCAGGTGAGTAGAAGAGAAGGGGTGAGAGGGGGAGGGAGGCAAAATTACCAGAAGGTGGAAAAGTCGATGTTTATGTTTATGGCTACCTGGATGGAATATGAGGTGTTGCTCCTCCAACCTCATTGTGACAGACGAGGAGGCCATGGGCTGACATGTTGGATCAGGAATGGGGATGGGAGTTAAAATGGTTAGCCACCAGGAAATCCTACCTTGGTGGGTGGAGCAAAAGTGCTCGATGGAGTGGACCCCACTCTACGTTGGGTCTCAGCGGTGTAGGGGAGGCCACACCAACTGCACCAGATACAGAAGGCGACCCCAACAGACTTGCAGGTTAAGTGTTGCCTGACCTGGAAGGACTGTTTGGGGCCCTAAGTGGTGGTGAGGGAGGAGGTGAATGGGCAGGGTTGATTGCAACGATAAGTGCCAGGAGGGAGATCAGTGGCGAGGGACAAATGAAGTCACATAGAGAGCAATCCCTACAGTTGGCCAAGTGTGGAGGGAGGGAAAGATGGTCTTTGTGGTAGGATCCTGTTCAAGATGACAGAAGTTGCAGAGAATAATGTGCTGGATGCGGAGGCTCGTAGGGTGGTAGGTAAGGACAAGAGGAACTCTATCCCTGTTATGGCTTTGGGAAGCTGGGATGAGGGCAGATGTGTGGGAAACAGAGGAGATCTGGGTGAGGGGAGCATTGATGGTAGTGGAAAGGATGTGCCATTCTTTGAAGAAGGAAATCATGTCAGATGTTCTGGAATGAAAAGCCTTTTTTTTTGTTCTAACTGTGTTCTTTTTTGTGACTGTGCTGGAGGGGGAACAGAGGGAGATTCACAAGCATGTTGTCTAGACTGGAGGACTTTAGATACAGGAGCAATCAGCCAGGCTGAGACTTTTCCCTGGAGCAAAAGAGGCTCAGGGGAGACCTGGTAGATGTTTATAAGATTATAAGTGAACTGGGTAGGGAATCAGAATCAGATTTATTATCACTGACTTATATGATGTGAAATTTGTTATTTTGCTGCAGCAGCTCAGTGCAAAGACATAAAAATCTATAGATTACAAAAATAAATACAGTGCCTTGTAAAAGTATTCCGCCCCAACCCTTTGATCACGTAAATGAGTATTACAACCAGAGATTTTGATCAATTTAATGGAGAATATTTATTTGTGAGTCACATGCTCCATTTTTCACAGTAGAGCCAGAAAAAAACAGGGAAAATTGTAAAGCATGAAAAACTAAAAACTCAAAACCAAAAAGTCAGCAGTTTAAAAGTATTCATCCCCCTTTGCTCAGTACATAGTTGAACCACCTCTCACAGCTATTACAGCCAGTAGTCTTTTTGAATAAGTGACTATTAACTTTGCACAAATTGATGGAGCAAGATTTGCCTATTCCTCCTTGCAAAATTGCTCAAACTGTGCCAGGTTAGTTGGGGAGCGGCAGTGGACGGCAATCTTGAGGTCTTGCCAGAGATGTTCCATCAGGTTAAGGTCAGGACTCCGAATGGGCCACTGAAAGGACATCAATTTTCTTCATTTGAAGCCACACCATGGTTGCTCTGACAGTGTGCTTTGGGTCATTGTCTAACTTCTTGCCCAGTTTAAGCTTTTTGGCAGAGGCCAACAGGTTTTTACCAGGGTCTGTCTGTATTTATTAGCATTTCCCATCAATCCTGATCAGATTTCCAGTCCCTGCTGCTGAAAAACATACCCACAGCATGATGCTATCTCCACTGTACTTTACAGAAGGGATGGTGTTACCTGGCTGATAGGCCACACAGATTTATGCCACATGTACAGCTAGAACCTTAGTGGAACTTTTTGGCCTCAACACTAAGCAGTATTTGGTGGTGGTGTTGATTGTATAAAAGGTTGTTGTAGGTTACAATGGGACATCGACAGGGTTCAGAGCTGGGCTGAGAAGTGGCAGATGAAGTTCACCCAGAAAAGTGTGAAGAGATTCACTTTGGAAGGGCAACCTCAAAGGCAGAATACAGGGTTACTGGCGGGATTCTGAGCAGTGTGTAGGAACAGAGGGATCTTGGGGTCCATGTCCAGGGATCACTCAAAGGTACTGCACACGTTCATAAGGTGATGGTGTGTTGGCCTTCGTTAGGAGACAGAGTTTGAGCCGTGAGGTAATGTTGCAGCTCCATAAAACTCGGGTTAGACCACATTTGTGTTCATCTCATTATAGGAAGGATGTGGAAGCTTTAGAGAGAGTGAAGAGTAGATTTACCAGGGTGCTGTCTGGACTGGAGAGCATGACTTATGAGGAAAGGTTGAGTGAGCGAGGGCTTTTCTCTTTGGAGGAAGGAGTACAACAAAGTAGATTGTGAGACTGATTCCATCTTACGTACAAGAGGTCCTTCCAAGAGTGTGTTAACAGTAGGGTAGGAACTGTCCTCGAGCCTGATGGTACATGCTTTCAGGTTTAGAGAGGTTCTGTCAAGACCCACGGGGTTCAGAGATGTTCCAATCCCTTCACACTCACTCTCCCTAAACCCCAGGTACACAATCCCCCTGCTGTCTGACCATTCCTCGTGAGACAACCTACCCGTTCCAGGGGTGAGTCCAGTAAACCTCTCAATGGCTCCCAATACATCAAAGTCCAACCCTGAGGCATGGAAAAACAGAGGGAGAAGAAGAGTGAGAGAGGAGGGATGGAGAGAGAGTAAAGGAGAAGGAATGAGAAAGGAGAGGGAAGGAGAGAGAGGGAGTAAGCGAGGGAGAGAGAGAGAGAAACAGGAGGGGCTGAGAGATGAGTGACATACAGAGTGTGGTGAAGTGGCGTGGGAGGAACAGAGAGATGGCAAACAGAAGGGAGCAGTAAGAGAGATGAATGAGAGACGAGTGGCGGAGATGCCGTGTGAGGGAGGAAGGGAAAAAAGGAGAGAAGAGAAAAAGGGACAAGGAGAGAGGGGGTAAAGGAGGAGAGAGAGGAGTGAGCGAGACAACTGAGAGAGGAGGGATGGAGAGAGTAAAGGAAGAGAAAATGGGAAAAGGAGAAGGAAAGGGGAGGGAGGGAGATGAAAAAGGGATAGGTAAGGGGGAGGAGGAAGGAAGAGAGAGGGAAGAAGAAATTTCGAAATAGAGATGGAGGGAGACACAAAAGGAGAAAGAAAGTTAGAGAGAGAGAGGAACAAGGGAGAGTGAAGAGACTGTCGGGCGAATCAATGGATTCACCCAGGTGATCACTCACACTGACAGGAGCCAGAACACCATTTAGCTGAGAGGTTTGCGGAGGAAATATGTGCTGCCTGCTGATAGCAATCTCCCTGTTCATCTCTCATCATCACCAATCACTGCCTGACCTACCCCCCCCCCCCCACACACCCCGGGAGCCTGACAGATCATCAACTCCACTCTGTCACGCATCCTCTATCCAACAAAGACAGAAACATCCACAAACATGCAGAGCGAATGCAGAAACACCCCATCTATCCAGACGATACTAACCATCCCAGTGATTCCCAATATTTTTATTCCCCTTAACCTCCCCAACACCCGGTGATTTCCAACATCCCCATTCACTCTCCCCCTTAACCTCCCCAACACCCGGTGATTTCCAACGTCCCCATTCAGTCTCCCCATTAACCTCCCTGACACCCGGTGATTTCCAACGTCCCCATTCAGTGTCCCCCTTAACCTCCCCAACACCCGGTGATTTCCAACGTCCCCATTCAGTATCCCCCTTAACCTCCCCGACACCCGGTGATTTCCAACGTCCCCATTCAGTGTCCCCCTTAACCTCCCCAACACCCGGTGATTTCCAACATCCCCATTCAGTGTCCCCATTAACCTCCCCAACACCTGGTGATTTCCAACGTCCCCATTCAGTGTCCCCATTAACCTTCCCAACACCCGGTGATTTCCAACGTCCCCATTCAGTGTCCCCCTTAACCTCCCCAACACCCGGTGATTTCCAACATCCCCATTCAGTGTCCCCATTAACCTCCCCAACACCCGGTGATTTCCAACGTCCCCATTCAGTGTCCCCATTAACCTCCCCGACACCCGGTGATTTCCAACGTCCCCATTCAGTGTCCCCATTAACCTTCCCAACACCCGGTGATTTCCAACGTTCCCATTCAGTGTCCCCCTTAACCTCCCCAACACCCGGTGATTTCCAACGTCCCCATTCAGTATCCCCCTTAACCTCCCCGACACCCGGTGATTTCCAACGTCCCCATTCAGTGTCCCCATTAACCTCCCCGACACCCGGTGATTTCCAACGTCCCCATTCAGTGTCCCCCTTAACCTCCCCGACACCCGGTGATCTCCAACGTCCCCATTAACCTCCCCAACACCCGGTGATTTCCAACATCCCCATTCAGTGTCCCCCTTAACCTCCCCAACACCCGGTGATTTCCAACGTCCCCATTCAGTGTCCCCATTAACCTCCCCGACACCCGGTGATTTCCAACGTCCCCATTCAGTGTCCCCATTAACCTTCCCAACACCCGGTGATTTCCAACGTTCCCATTCAGTGTCCCCCTTAACCTCCCCAACACCCGGTGATTTCCAACGTCCCCATTCAGTATCCCCCTTAACCTCCCCGACACCCGGTGATTTCCAACGTCCCCATTCAGTGTCCCCATTAACCTCCCCGACACCCGGTGATTTCCAACGTCCCCATTCAGTGTCCCCCTTAACCTCCCCGACACCCGGTGATCTCCAACGTCCCCATTAACCTCCCCAACACCCGGTGATTTCCAACATCCCCATTCAGTGTCCCCCTTAACCTCCCCAACACCCGGTGATTTCCAACGTCCCCATTCAGTGTCCCCATTAACCTCCCCAACACCCGGTGATTTCCAACGTCCCCATTCAGTGTCCCCCTTAACCTCCCCAACACCCGGTGATTTCCAACGTCCCCATTCAGTGTCCCCATTAACCTCCCCAACACCCGGTGAGTTCCAACGTCCCCATTCAGTGTCCCCCTTAACCTCCCCAACACCCGGTGATCTCCAACGTCCCCATTAACCTCCCCAACACCCGGTGATTTCCAACGTCCCCATTCAGTGTCCCCCTTAACCTCCCCAACACGCGGTGATTTCCAACGTCCCCATTCAGTGTCCCCCTTAACCTCCCCAACACCCGGTGATTTCCAACGTCCCCATTCAGTGTCCCCCTTAACCTCCCCAACACCCGGTGATTTCCAACGTCCCCATTCAGTGTCCCCCTTAACCTCCCAAACACCCGGTGATTTCCAACGTCCCCATTCACTCTCCCCATTAACCTCCCCAACACCCGGTGATTTCCAACATCCCCATTCAGTGTCCCCCTTAACCTCCCCAACACCCGGTGATTTCCAACGTCCCCATTCAGTGTCCCCATTAACCTCCCCAACACCCGGTGATTTCCAACGTTCCCATTCAGTGTCCCCCTTAACCTCCCCAACACCCGGTGATTTCCAACGTCCCCATTCAGTGTCCCCATTAACCTCCCCAACACCCGGTGATTTCCAACATCCCCATTCAGTGTCCCCATTAACCTCCCCAACACCCGGTGATTTCCAACGTCCCCATTCAGTGTCCCCATTAACCTCCCCAACACCCGGTGATTTCCAACGTCCCCATTCAGTGTCCCCATTAACCTTCCCAACACCCGGTGATTTCCAACGTTCCCATTCAGTGTCCCCCTTAACCTCCCCAACACCCGGTGATTTCCAACGTCCCCATTCAGTATCCCCCTTAACCTCCCCGACACCCGGTGATTTCCAACGTCCCCATTCAGTGTCCCCATTAACCTCCCCGACACCCGGTGATTTCCAACGTCCCCATTCAGTGTCCCCCTTAACCTCCCCGACACCCGGTGATCTCCAACGTCCCCATTAACCTCCCCAACACCCGGTGATTTCCAACATCCCCATTCAGTGTCCCCCTTAACCTCCCCAACACCCGGTGATTTCCAACGTCCCCATTCAGTGTCCCCATTAACCTCCCCAACACCCGGTGATTTCCAACGTCCCCATTCAGTGTCCCCCTTAACCTCCCCAACACCCGGTGATTTCCAACGTCCCCATTCAGTGTCCCCATTAACCTCCCCAACACCCGGTGATTTCCAACGTCCCCATTCAGTGTCCCCCTTAACCTCCCCAACACCCGGTGATCTCCAACGTCCCCATTAACCTCCCCAACACCCGGTGATTTCCAACGTCCCCATTCACTCTCCCCCTTAACCTCCCCAACACGCGGTGATTTCCAACGTCCCCATTCAGTGTCCCCCTTAACCTCCCCAACACCCGGTGATTTCCAACGTCCCCATTCAGTGTCCCCCTTAACCTCCCCAACACCCGGTGATTTCCAACGTCCCCATTCAGTGTCCCCATTAACCTCCCCAACACCTGGTGATTTCCAACGTCCCCATTCAGTGTCCCCCTTCCCCTCCCCAACACCCGGTGATTTCCAACGTCCCCATTCAGTGTCCCCATTAACCTCCCCAACACCCGGTGATTTCCAATGTCCCCATTCAGTGTCCCCCTTAACCTGCCCAACACCCGGTGACTTCCAACGTCCCCATTCAGTGTCCCCATTAACCTCCCCGACACCCGGTGATTTCCAACGTCCCCTTTCAGTGTCCCCCTTAACCTCCCCAACACCCGGTGATTTCCAACGTCCCCTTTCAGTGTCCCCATTAACCTCCCCAACACCCGGTGATTTCCAACGTCCCCATTCAGTGTCCCCCTTAACCTCCCCAACACCTGGTGATTTCCAACGTCCCCATTCAGTGTCCCCATTAACCTCCCCAACACCCGGTGATTTCCAACGTCCCCATTCAGTGTCCCCCTTAACCTCCCCAACACCTGGTGATTTCCAACGTCCCCATTAACCTCCCCAACACCCGGTGATTTCCAACGTCCCCATTAACCTCCCCAACACCCGGTTATTTCCAACGTCCCCTTTCAGTGTCCCCATTAACCTCCCCAACACCCGGTGATTTCCAACGTCCCCATTCAGTGTCCCCCTTAACCTCCCCAACACCTGGTGATTTCCAACGTCCCCATTCAGTGTCCCCATTAAACTCCCCAACACCCGGTGATTTCCAACGTCCCCATTCAGTGTCCCCATTAACCTCCCCAACACCCGGTGATTTCCAACATCCCCATTCAGTGTCCCCATTAACCTCCCCAACACCCGGTGATTTCCAACGTCCCCATTCAGTGTCCCCATTAACCTCCCCAACACCCGGTGATTTCCAACGTCCCCATTCAGTGTCCCCATTAACCTTCCCAACACCCGGTGATTTCCAACGTTCCCATTCAGTGTCCCCCTTAACCTCCCCAACACCCGGTGATTTCCAACGTCCCCATTCAGTATCCCCCTTAACCTCCCCGACACCCGGTGATTTCCAACGTCCCCATTCAGTGTCCCCATTAACCTCCCCGACACCCGGTGATTTCCAACGTCCCCATTCAGTGTCCCCCTTAACCTCCCCGACACCCGGTGATCTCCAACGTCCCCATTAACCTCCCCAACACCCGGTGATTTCCAACATCCCCATTCAGTGTCCCCCTTAACCTCCCCAACACCCGGTGATTTCCAACGTCCCCATTCAGTGTCCCCATTAACCTCCCCAACACCCGGTGATTTCCAACGTCCCCATTCAGTGTCCCCCTTAACCTCCCCAACACCCGGTGATTTCCAACGTCCCCATTCAGTGTCCCCATTAACCTCCCCAACACCCGGTGATTTCCAACGTCCCCATTCAGTGTCCCCCTTAACCTCCCCAACACCCGGTGATCTCCAACGTCCCCATTAACCTCCCCAACACCCGGTGATTTCCAACGTCCCCATTCACTCTCCCCCTTAACCTCCCCAACACGCGGTGATTTCCAACGTCCCCATTCAGTGTCCCCCTTAACCTCCCCAACACCCGGTGATTTCCAACGTCCCCATTCAGTGTCCCCCTTAACCTCCCCAACACCCGGTGATTTCCAACGTCCCCATTCAGTGTCCCCATTAACCTCCCCAACACCTGGTGATTTCCAACGTCCCCATTCAGTGTCCCCCTTCCCCTCCCCAACACCCGGTGATTTCCAACGTCCCCATTCAGTGTCCCCATTAACCTCCCCAACACCCGGTGATTTCCAATGTCCCCATTCAGTGTCCCCCTTAACCTGCCCAACACCCGGTGACTTCCAACGTCCCCATTCAGTGTCCCCATTAACCTCCCCGACACCCGGTGATTTCCAACGTCCCCTTTCAGTGTCCCCCTTAACCTCCCCAACACCCGGTGATTTCCAACGTCCCCTTTCAGTGTCCCCATTAACCTCCCCAACACCCGGTGATTTCCAACGTCCCCATTCAGTGTCCCCCTTAACCTCCCCAACACCTGGTGATTTCCAACGTCCCCATTCAGTGTCCCCATTAACCTCCCCAACACCCGGTGATTTCCAACGTCCCCATTCAGTGTCCCCCTTAACCTCCCCAACACCTGGTGATTTCCAACGTCCCCATTAACCTCCCCAACACCCGGTGATTTCCAACGTCCCCATTAACCTCCCCAACACCCGGTTATTTCCAACGTCCCCTTTCAGTGTCCCCATTAACCTCCCCAACACCCGGTGATTTCCAACGTCCCCATTCAGTGTCCCCCTTAACCTCCCCAACACCTGGTGATTTCCAACGTCCCCATTCAGTGTCCCCATTAAACTCCCCAACACCCGGTGATTTCCAACGTCCCCATTCAGTGTCCCCATTAACCTCCCCAACACCCGGTGATTTCCAACATCCCCATTCAGTGTCCCCATTAACCTCCCCAACACCCGGTGATTTCCAACGTCCCCATTCAGTGTCCCCATTAACCTCCCCAACACCCGGTGATTTCCAACGTCCCCATTCAGTGTCCCCATTAACCTTCCCAACACCCGGTGATTTCCAACGTTCCCATTCAGTGTCCCCCTTAACCTCCCCAACACCCGGTGATTTCCAACGTCCCCATTCAGTATCCCCCTTAACCTCCCCGACACCCGGTGATTTCCAACGTCCCCATTCAGTGTCCCCATTAACCTCCCCGACACCCGGTGATTTCCAACGTCCCCATTCAGTGTCCCCCTTAACCTCCCCGACACCCGGTGATCTCCAACGTCCCCATTAACCTCCCCAACACCCGGTGATTTCCAACATCCCCATTCAGTGTCCCCCTTAACCTCCCCAACACCCGGTGATTTCCAACGTCCCCATTCAGTGTCCCCATTAACCTCCCCAACACCCGGTGATTTCCAACGTCCCCATTCAGTGTCCCCCTTAACCTCCCCAACACCCGGTGATTTCCAACGTCCCCATTCAGTGTCCCCATTAACCTCCCCAACACCCGGTGATTTCCAACGTCCCCATTCAGTGTCCCCCTTAACCTCCCCAACACCCGGTGATCTCCAACGTCCCCATTAACCTCCCCAACACCCGGTGATTTCCAACGTCCCCATTCACTCTCCCCCTTAACCTCCCCAACACGCGGTGATTTCCAACGTCCCCATTCAGTGTCCCCCTTAACCTCCCCAACACCCGGTGATTTCCAACGTCCCCATTCAGTGTCCCCCTTAACCTCCCCAACACCCGGTGATTTCCAACGTCCCCATTCAGTGTCCCCATTAACCTCCCCAACACCTGGTGATTTCCAACGTCCCCATTCAGTGTCCCCCTTCCCCTCCCCAACACCCGGTGATTTCCAACGTCCCCATTCAGTGTCCCCATTAACCTCCCCAACACCCGGTGATTTCCAATGTCCCCATTCAGTGTCCCCCTTAACCTGCCCAACACCCGGTGACTTCCAACGTCCCCATTCAGTGTCCCCATTAACCTCCCCGACACCCGGTGATTTCCAACGTCCCCTTTCAGTGTCCCCCTTAACCTCCCCAACACCCGGTGATTTCCAACGTCCCCTTTCAGTGTCCCCATTAACCTCCCCAACACCCGGTGATTTCCAACGTCCCCATTCAGTGTCCCCCTTAACCTCCCCAACACCTGGTGATTTCCAACGTCCCCATTCAGTGTCCCCATTAACCTCCCCAACACCCGGTGATTTCCAACGTCCCCATTCAGTGTCCCCCTTAACCTCCCCAACACCTGGTGATTTCCAACGTCCCCATTAACCTCCCCAACACCCGGTGATTTCCAACGTCCCCATTAACCTCCCCAACACCCGGTTATTTCCAACGTCCCCTTTCAGTGTCCCCATTAACCTCCCCAACACCCGGTGCTTTCCAACGTCCCCATTCAGTGTCCCCCTTAACCTCCCCAACACCTGGTGATTTCCAACGTCCCCATTAACCTCCCCAACACCCGGTGATTTCCAACGTCCCCATTCAGTCTCCCCATTAACCTCCCCAACACCCGGTGATTTCCAACATCCCCATTCAGTGTCCCCCTTAACCTCCCCGACACCCGGTGATTTCCAATGTCCCCATTCAGTGTCCCCCTTAACCTGCCCAACACCCGGTGACTTCCAACGTCCCCATTCAGTGTCCCCCTTAACCTGCCCAACACCCGGTGATTTCCAACGTCCCCATTCAGTGTCCCCATTAACCTCCCCGACACCCGGTGATTTCCAACGTCCCCATTCAGTGTCCCCATTAACCTCCCCGACACCCGGTGATTTCCAACGTCCCCATTCAGTGTCCCCATTAACCTCCCCGACACCCGGTGATTTCCAACGTCCCCATTCAGTGTCCCCATTAACCTCCCCGACACCCGGTGATTTCCAACGTCCCCATTCAGTGTCCCCATTAACCTCCCCGACACCCGGTGATTTCCAACGTCCCCATTCAGTGTCCCCATTAACCTCCCCAACACCCGGTGATTTCCAATGTCCCCATTCAGTGTCCCCCTTAACCTGCCCAACACCCGGTGACTTCCAACGTCCCCATTCAGTGTCCCCCTTAACCTGCCCAACACCCGTTGATTTCCAACGTCCTCATTAACCTCCCCAACACCCGGTGATTTCCAACGTCCCCATTCAGTGTCCCCCTTAACCTGCCCAACACCCGTTGATTTCCAACGTCCTCATTAACCTCCCCAACACCCGGTGATTTTAATGTTCCCATTCAGTGTCCCCCTTAAACCACCACAAATAAAATGTTTTAAATGCAATCTACAAAGGAGGAGCATCTTATTTGTTTACAGGAAGATGCCAGCTTTTGCAAACTTATCACAAGTGATCTTAGCTGGGAGGGTTCTTGCTGTCCTCTCTTCTCATTGCCTCCTCTCTTTGCGCATCGCACCACACCCACTTGCACCACTCTCACTGGAGAGAAATTTGAGGTGCCAGGTTTGATCTGACACGTTGTGATCTGCAAACGAATGACCTTCTGATTCCCAGTTGGAGTTGCTTAGTGCCCGTCTTTCTTGGGGAGGGTGAGGTAGCGTTAACTGACATGCTAGGTCGACCTTCAAAGACAAGGCTGCCTGTGTGTCCAGTCCGTGCCCTGGTAATTACTGTCAACACCAGTCCTGCCTGTCACCCAGCACCTGCCACTGACACTGCTCAGCTGCCATGACAATGTGAGGTTGGTGTGTGAGAGAGGGACGGACAGTGGGATGGGGTAGTGCAGAGAGAGAGGGAGCGAGGATGGAAGAGGCAGAAAGGATCGGAAGAGAAAGGAGAGGCAGGGAGCTGAGGCACAGAGACTGGGAGAAAGAAAAAAAGAAAACTGCAAGGAAGGAGGGATGGTGAAATAGCAGATGAAAGTGGTGGAGGAGGAGGGATGGGAGGAAGGAAGGAGGGGATGGGAAAAGGGGAGAGGGAAGGAGGGATAGGAGAGGGGGGAAGAAGGGTAGAGTTGGGAAGAAGTGCGCAGAGGGGAAGGGACAGTGACAGTAAAGTGTAGCTATGAAGGAGAGGCATGGTGGGCTGTGGGGGGGGGTAGGGATGTAGGTGAGGAAGGGAATCACAGAGATGGAGGGGGGAGGTGAGGAAAGGGGTCACAGAGATGGGGAAGGCTGTTGAGTGTTACGGAGCAGAGGAAGGATGTAATGGAGATGGAGATGGGCATGGGGTTGGGGGAGAGATGCAGTGGAGGGAGGAGCAGTGGTCGCAGTTCAAACTCTACCTGTTCAACCCTTTCCTCGGACTCTAGCTGCTGTAGAACATTGCTCAGTTGGTCTTTTCCTGTCTGATTGACGGCTCAGTCAAACTGATGGCTCAGAAATACTCTTGCTGAGATCAGTAATCTCCCATTTCCTCCCAGCCTTCCACACAATGCTGATGCATGCAATAAAGAAAATTCTGCAATAAAGTCTTTGGCCCATCATGTCCATGATGAGCACAATCCCAAGTGAGAGTCAAACACATCTACCTGCACATGATCCATATCTCCCTAGTCCTGAACATTCTGAACCTCTTTTCATTCTGCATCCACCTCCACCTCTGGCAGCACATTCCAGATGCCCACCACTCACTGTTAAACAAAAATTAAACGCCCCCTCTGGTAGTAGACGTTTCTAGCTGAGGGTGAACAATAATGTGTTGGGGAGGTTAATGGGGACGTTGGAAATCACCGGGTGTTGGGGAGGTTAAGGGGGACACTGAATGGGGATGTTGGAAATCACCGGGTGTTGGGGAGGTTAAGGGGGACGTTGGAAATCACTGGGTGTTGGGGAGGTTAAGGGGGACACTGAATGGGGATGTTGGAAATCACCGGGTGTTGGGGAGGTTAAGGGGGACACTGAATGGGGATGTTGGAAATCACCGGGTGTTGGGGAGGTTAATGGGGACACTGAATGGGGATGTTGGAAATCACCGGGTGTTGGGGAGGTTAATGGGGACGTTGGAAATCACCGGGTGTTGGGGAGGTTAAGGGGGACACTGAATGGGGACGTTGGAGATCACCAGGTGTCGGGGAGGTTAATGGGGACACTGAATGGGGATGTTGGAAGTCACTGGGTGTTGGGAAGGTTAATGGGGACACTGAATGGGGATGTTGGAAATCACCGGGTGTTGGGGAGGTTAAGGGGGACACTGAATGGGGATGTTGGAAATCACCGGGTGTTGGGGAGGTTAATGGGGACACTGAATGGAGATGTTGGAAATCACCGGGTGTTGGGGAGGTTAATGGGGACGTTGGAAATCACCGGGTGTTGGGGAGGTTAAGGGGGACACTGAATGGGGATGTTGGAAATCACCGGGTGTTGGGCAGGTTAAGGGGGACACTGAATGGGGATGTTGGAAATCACCGGGTGTTGGGGAGGTTAATGGGGACACTGAATGGGGACGTTGGAAATCACCGGGTGTTGGGCAGGTTAAGGGGGACACTGAATGGGGATGTTGGAAATCACCGGGTGTCGGGGAGGTTAAGGGGGACACTGAATGGGGACGTTGGAAATCACCGGGTGTCGGGGAGGTTAAGGGGGATACTGAATGGGGACGTTGGAAATCACCGGGTGTTGGGGAGTTTAATGGGGACACTGAATGGGAATGTTGGAAATAACCGGGTGTTGGGGAGGTTAATGGGGACACTGAAAGGGGACGTTGGAAATCACCGGGTGTTGGGGAGGTTAATGGGGACACTGAAAGGGGACGTTGGAAATCACCGGGTGTTGGGGAGGTTAATGGGGACGTTGGAAATCACCGGGTGTTGGGGAGGTTAATGGGGACGTTGGAAATCACCGCGTGTTGGGGAGGTTAAGGGGGACACTGAATGGGGACGTTGGAAATCACCGGGTGTTGGGGAGGTTAATGGGGACACTGAAAGGGGACGTTGGAAATCACCGGGTGTTGGGGAGGTTAATGGGGACGTTGGAAATCACCGGGTGTTGGGGAGGTTAATGGGGACTGAATGGGGACGTTGGAAATCACCGGGTGTTGGGGAGGTTAATGGGGACGTTGGAAATCACCGGGTGTTGGGGAGGTTAAGGGGGACACTGAATGGGGACGTTGGAAATCACCGGGTGTTGGGGAGGTTAATGGGGACACTGAAAGGGGACGTTGGAAATCACCGGGTGTTGGGGAGGTTAAGGGGGACACTGAATGGGAATGTTGGAAATCACCGGGTGTTGGGGAGGTTAAGGGGGACACTGAATGGGTACGTTGGAAATCACCAGGTGTCACGGAGGTTAAGGGGGAGAGTGAATGGGGACGTTGGAAGTCACCAGGTGTTGGGGAGTTTAAGGGGGAGAGTGAATGGGGACGTTGGAAGTCAGCGGGTGTTGGGGAGGTTAAGGGGGACACTGAATGGGAATGTTGGAAATAACCGGGTGTTGGGGAGGTTAATGGGGACACTGAATGGGGACGTTGGAAATCACCGGGTGTTGGGGAGGTTAATGGGGACACTGAATGGGGACGTTGGAAATCACCGGGTGTTGGGGAGGTTAAGGGAGATACTGAATGGGGACGTTGGAAATCACCGGGTGTTGGGGAGGTTAAGGGGGACACTGAATGGGAATGTTGGAAATAACCGGGTGTTGGGGAGGTTAATGGGGACACTGAAAGGGGACGTTGGAAATCACCGGGTGTTGGGGAGGTTAATGGGGACACTGAAAGGGGACGTTGGAAATCACTGGGTGTTGGGGAGGTTAAGGGGGACACTGAATGGGAATGTTGGAAATCACCGGGTGTTGGGGAGGTTAAGGGGGACACTGAATGGGTACGTTGGAAATCACCAGGTGTCGCGGAGGTTAAGGGGGAGAGTGAATGGGGACGTTGGAAGTCACCAGGTGTTGGGGAGTTTAAGGGGGAGAGTGAATGGGGACGTTGGAAGTCAGCGGGTGTTGGGGAGGTTAAGGGGGACACTGAATGGGAATGTTGGAAATAACCGGGTGTTGGGGAGGTTAATGGGGACACTGAAAGGGGACGTTGGAAATCACCGGGTGTTGGGGAGGTTAATGGGGACACTGAAAGGGGACGTTGGAAATCACCGGGTGTTGGGGAGGTTAATGGGGACACTGAATGGGGATGTTGGAAATCACCGGGTGTTGGGGAGGTTAATGGGGACGTTGGAAATCACCGGGTGTGGGGAGGTTAATGGGGACACTGAATGGTGGTATTAGGAATCACTGGCTTGAGCAGGGCTCAAGGAGTTGTGATGTGGTGGAGAACGAGCTGGGCTCTCAGTAGACTTCCTCTCTCCCTGCATCTCAGGCAACGTGTCACCTTGGCTTGTCCACAGGAGAAGGCTGACAGCCCACGTGGCTTGCCTTAGCATCTGGCAGGTCAGTGTCCCCCTGCCGAGTGGTGACCTTGCCAGAACACAGTACGTGAGTGGGGTGCAGAGTAGCCTCTCCTCGGTCACTCATACGGAGGGAGGAAGAATTTTCCTTCCAGTCTGTTGTACCTGTCACTCCGAGATTATACTGTTTGCTGCATACTTCTGTGTGTTGTTCTTTGCCCCGCTCTCCCCACAGTCCCATGTCAGCCTCGAAACTAATCCCATTACTGGGGTCAGACACAGAGTGAATCTCCCCTGACACCGTCCCCATCACACACTCCCGGGGTCAGACACAGAGTGAATCTCCCCTGACACCGTCCCCATCACACACTCCCAGGGACAGACACAGAGTGAATCTCCCCTGACACCGTCCCCATCACACACTCCCAGGGACAGACACAGAGTGAATCTCCCTCCACACTGTCCCATCACAGACTCCCAGGGTCAGACACAGAGTGAATCTCCCTCCACACTGTCCCATCACACACTCCCAGGGTCAGACACAGAGTGAATCTCCCTCCATACCTGCCCATCACACACTCCCAGGGTCAGACACAGAGTGAATCTCTCTCCATACCTGCCCATCACACACTCCCAGGGTCAGACACAGAGTGAATCTCCCCTGACACCGTCCCCATCACACACTCCCAGGGTCAGACACAGAGTGAATCTCCCTCCACACCGTCCCATCACACACTCCCAGGGTCAGACACAGAGTGAATCTCCCTCCACACTGTCCCATCACACGCTCCCAGGGACAGACAAAGAGTGAATCTCCCCTGACACCGTCCCCATCACACACTCCCAGGGACAGACACAGAGTGAATCTCCCTCAACACTGTCCCATCACACACTTCCAGGGTCAGACACAGAGTGAATCTCCCTCCACACTGTCCCATCACACACTCCCAGGGTCAGACACAGAGTGAATCTCCCTCCACACTGTCCCATCACACACTCCCGGGGTCAGATGCAGAGTGAATCTCCCTCCACACTGTCCCATCACACACTCCCAGGATCAGACACAGAGTGAATCTCCCTCCACACTGTCCCATCACACACTCCCAGGGTCAGACACAGAGTGAATCTCCCTCCACACTGTCCCATCACACACTCCCGGGGTCAGACACAGAGTGAATCTCCCTCCACACTGTCCCATCACACACTCCCGGGGTCAGATGCGGAGTGAATCTCCCTCCACACTGTCCCATCACACACTCCCAGGATCAGACACAGAGTGAATCTCCCTCCACACTGTCCCATCACACACTCCCAGGGTCAGACACAGAGTGAATCTCCCTCCACACTGTCCCATCACACACTCCCGGGGTCAGACACAGAGGGAATCTCCCTCCACGCTGTCCCATAACACACTCCAGGGGTCAGACACAGAGGGAATCTCCCTCCACACCGTCCCATCACACACTCCCGGGGTCAGACACAGAGGGAATCTCCCTCCACACTGTCCCATCACACACACCCAGGGTCAGACACAGAGTGAATCTCCCTCCACACTGTCCCATCACACACTCCCAGGGTCAGACACAGAATGAATCTCCCCCCACACTGTCCCATCACACACACCCAGGGTCAGACACAGAGTGAACCTCCACACCGTCCCATCACACACTCCCGGGATCAGACACAGTGTTTCCACACTGATACTCTAACTCTCTCTCTCTCTCTCTCTCTCTCTCTGACTCTCACTCACTTGCTCTCCCTCCTCCTGCTTCTCCTCTAGCCTGTGAAGGACGCTTTTCAAAGTGCGGCAGTTGCCTTAGGGGTCCGCACGGGTCGCTATGAGAATGCGGTGTGGACAGGGCGATGCCATTCCTCGCAGTGGACGGGTCAGGATTCGCTGGCGGACAGCGACCCTGACCTGTGGAAACTGGTGCAGAAGGAAAAAGACAGGCAGTGCCGAGGGCTAGAGTTGATCGCCTCTGAGGTGAGGGAGTAAACGGGAACCCTACTCCCCCATGCTGTTCTTTGTCTCCCATCCCTCCCGCTTTCCCTTCCTCATCGACTTCCCCATCTCACCCGGCCCCCCCCATCTCTCCCCCCTCTTCTGACCGCCTCCTGTCGCTCCTGCTACCCCCTTGTCTCTCCCACCCCACCACCTCTCTCAACCCCTCCCCTCCAAATTGCCAACTTCCCTTCCCTTTCTGCCCTGTGCCCGCACCTCCCTTTGACCCTCTCCCCTCTCCCTGATCTTTCTTGCCATCATTTGTTTTATCCCTTTCTCCTTCTCTCTTTCCCTGTCTACCTCCTGTCTCTTCCTCTCTGCTCTCTTCTCTTATCTTGCTCCCTTTATCTTCTCCTTTCTGTATCACGCACTCTCCCTCTCTCTGTCTGTCTGAACCCTCTGTTTCCTTTGCACTCTCCCTCTCCTGCTCCCCTCAGTCTTTTAACCCGCTCCCTCCTCCCTGTCCCCCTAACCACCCCTCAGTCTCTTTTCTCTCTCTCTGCTCCCTCCCCTCCCCCTTCTCCCTCCCCTCCCTCTTCTCCTTCCCCTTTCTTCCTTCCATCTCCCCCCACCCAGTACATCCCCTGCCATTGAGACTGTCTAACTCCCTCTCCCTTGCCTTGCAGAATTTCTGCAGCCGAGCCTGTCTTGAGGCCCTTGGTTCTTGCCTCCAGAACAAGTATTCTGAAGGATACCCAGGGACGAGGTGAGCAAATCTTTGGTAATGCGATCAGGACGGGGTCCCCAATTAACCAGATCTTCGCCAGCTCTATCCCTCCCCCCAAAGTCTCCTAACTATCTGTCTGAGGAGGGAGGGGCAGTAAAGAGGGAGCAATCTGGGATGGGCAGTGCCTTTCTTCAATATGTTTCCTTCTCTCCCCCATCTTCCTTGTCCCTCACCGCTTTCCCAACTCACCTCTCGTCTCCCCACCCTACCTCACTCTCCCTCTCACCTCTCTCCCCTCAACACTCTCTCCCTCTCTGCTCTCTCCTCTCTTCTCACCCTCTCTCTCTCTTTTTTTCTCCCCCCCCCACCCCAAAACAGGTACTATGGAGGGACGGAAATCATCGATGAGGTGGAACGCCTTTGCCAGCGCCGGGCACTGGAGGCCTTTGACCTTGACCCCAACCTGTGGGGTGTGAATGTCCAGCCCTACTCAGGCTCTCCTGCCAACTTCGCCGCCTACACCGCCGTGCTGAGCCCACACGATCGGATTATGGGGCTGGATCTTCCCGAGGGGGGACAGTGAGTGCCGCTTGTCTCTCCATCTCACCTGTGTCTGTGCTGTCTCCCCATCCCCAATATCTGTATCCTCAGTCTCCTGTCTCTCCCCACCTTCACTCTCTCTCTTTTTGTGTGTCTGATTCTGAGTGTGCCTCTCTCTTTCCCTCTCCATTTTATCCTTCTCTCCCTCTCCCTGTCTCTCTCTTTACCTTTCTCTCTCACTCTCACTCCCTTTACCCATTCTCTTACTCCTGACCCCTCCTCCTTCTCTTACAGTCTCACTCACGGTTACATGTCTGATGTGAAGCGGATTTCAGCAACATCCATCTACTTTGAATCGATGCCATACAAACTGAACGTGAGTGTGTGTCCCCTGTATCTCCTATCCTTCCTCCACCCTCCACTCTCCCCTTTCTCCCTCGCTCCCTCCTGGCCCTCTTCTCACCCTTTCCTCCTAAACCTTCATTTCCTTCTCTCCCAACCAACCTCCCCACACTCTCACTCCCCCTCCACACCCCTGTCTGCTTTCCCTCCCTCGCTCACATTGTTCCCCTTCCTCCCTCACCTCCCCATCTCCTCCTTCCCTCTCCTCTCCACTCTCTCCTTACTCCTCTCTCCCCCACCCCTAATTCCCATGCCCTCCACCCCATTTCACCCCCTTCCCCTCTCTGCCCCTCCCTTTCCCCTCTCTTCCCATCCTTCCCTACTCTCATAGGGCAGTGACTTTCACCTTGCCCCTGCCTCCTTCCAACAGCCCACCACCGGACTAATCGACTATGACCAGCTGGCCCTGACCGCCCGCCTCTTCCGTCCACGACTGATCATTGCTGGAACCAGCGCTTACTCACGGCTCATAGACTACAGCCGTTTCCGACAGGTACGTCTCATCAACCTTCCCATTCCATCTGTTCCAGGACAGGAAGGGGAGGGAGGGGACACAGTGACAGGTAGGGGTGGGGGGGGGGTCACTGAGACGGGAAGGGGTGTGGGGGTGGGAGGGCTTCACAGAGGCAGGGAGGGGTTTAGGGGAGGGAGGGAGCCTCACAGAGATGGTGAATGGTGTAGGGGTGGAGGGTCACAGACACAGGGAGGGGTCTAGAGGAGGGAGGTGTGTAGGGGAGGGAGGGGGTCACACAGATGGAAGGGGGGTGACAGAGACGGTGAATGGTGTAGGGGTGGAGGGTCACAGACACGTAGGGGCCTAGGGGAGGGAGGGGGTCACACAGATAGAAGGGGGGGTCACAGAGATGGTGAATGGTGTAGGGGTGGAGGGTCACAGACACATAGGGGTCTAGGGGAGGGAGGGGGTCACAGACGGTGAATGGTGTAGGGGTAGAGAGTCACAGACACAGGGAGGGGTGTAGGGGAGGGTGGGGGTCACAGAGACAGGGAAAGGTGTAGGGGAGGGAGGGGAGAGCATTCCAGAGGTTGGACCTGATTTCTTCCCCTGCACCCCCCCCCGAACAGATCTGTGATGAGGTGAAGGCATACTTACTGTCAGACATGGCCCACATCAGTGGGCTGGTGGCAGCCAAGGTGATTCCTTCTCCTTTCGAGTATTCGGACCTGGTCACCAGTACCACGCACAAGACACTCCGCGGAGCCCGGTGAGAAATGATAGCCTTTCTCCCTTAGTGTGTTCCTTCCTCACCGTCCCTCCCAAAGCGCGGCGCTCCCTCCCTCATCATCGCACTCCCTCCTCACTGCCCCTTCTGCAATGTGGTGCTCAGTGCTCACTATCCCTCCCTCATTTCAATGGCTGCAGAGACCCTGAGCAGACAGTCGGCTTTTTGGATCAAGAACCTTTGCCTGAGCTGGGGTGGATAGTCAGAGTGATACAGCACGGAAACTGGCCCTTCGGCCCATTTGGTCCATGTCAACTCAGATTCCAATCTGAGCCTGTCCCCTCCATTCCTGTTTGGCTCATATCCCTCTACACCTTTCCCATCACTGGACCAGCCCAATACACACAAAATGCTGGAGGAACTCAGCAGGTCAGGCAGCATCTATGGAGGGGAATAAACAGTCGACGCTTCAGACCAAGCTCTTTCACCAGGACTGGAAAGGAAGGGGGCAGAAGCCAAAGTAAGAAGGTGAGGGGAGAGGAAATATTACAAACTGGTAGGTGATAGGTAAGACAAAGTAGAGGGAGGAAGGTGTAAAATTCCTTCTTCAGGCCTTTATCTCTTCCACTGATTCCCTCCTAGCTTTGCACAACATCCACACCCCCCCACCTCCTAATGAAGGGTGTCAACCCAAAACATCAACTTGTTGCAATTGGTTTATTACTGTCACACATACTGAGATACAGTGAAAAGCTTGTCTTACATACTGTCCATTCAGATCAGATCATTACACAGTGCGTTGAGGTAGAACAAGGCAAAACATAACAATGTGCAGAGTAGAGTGTCACAGTTACAGAGAAAGTGCAGAGCAGGCAGACAGTCAGGTGCAAGGGTCACAATGAGGTAGATTGTCAGATCATACTAGCGAACCACGTAAAAGTCTTCTGGATCATTAGGACCTCTTCTGGGGCAGGTGTGACCTGCACAAAAGGGATGGGTTGCACTTGAATCCAAGAGGGACCAATATCTTTGTGGGCAGGTTTACTAGAGCTGTTGGGAAGGGTTTACAGTAATATAGCATGGGGATGGGAATCAATATGATAGAGCTGAGGATGGGCCAGCAGGTTTACAAGTAGATGATGGGTATAACATGAATGTAAGGAAGGACAAGCCGATGGTTGGGTACAAATGCAGACGGTGCAAAGAGTTAAATTGTACCGTAGAGGTAAATTTCAAAAGGGTGAAGAATGCAGGACTGCAGGTGCTGTATTTAAATCCATATAGCATTTGGAATAAGGTGGATGAACTTGTGGCCCAATTCGAGATTGGTCAGTATGACATTGTGGGCATCACTGAGTCATGGCTGAAAGAAGGCAATAGTCGGCAGTTTAATATCAAAGGGTATACTTTGTATTGAAAGGACAGGCGAGAAGGCATAGGCAGTGGTGTGGCTCTGTTGGTAAGAGATGAAATTACATCTTTAGAAAGAGGTGACATAGGGTCAGAGAATGTTGAATCTGTGTGGGTGGAGTTACGAAACTGCAAGGGTAAAGAAAAATTGTGGGAATCATATATAAGCCTGCAAATGGTGGCCAAGATGTAAGGTTGAGATTGCAAAGGGAGCTGAAAAAGGCATGTAATAAGGTTAATGTCACAATTGTAATGAGGGACTTCAATATGCTCGTGGATTGGGAGAATCAGGTTGGTGTCGGATCACAAGAGAGGGAATTTGTTGAATTCCTACGAGATGGCGTTTTAGAGCAGCTTGTGCTTGAGCGTACTCAGGGAAAGGCTATCTTAGATTGGGTGTTGTGTAATAACCCAGATTTTATTAGGGAGCTTAATGTAAAGGAACCCCTAGGAGACAGTGATCATAATATGATTGAATTCATACTGCAATTTGAGAGGGAGAAGCCTAACTCACATGTATCAGTATCACAGTGGAATAAAGGGAATTACAGAATCATGAGAGAGAAGCTTGCCCAGGTGGATTGGAGGAGGATACTGGTGGGGGTGACAGCAGAGCAGAGATGTCCGAAGTTTCTGGGAAAAGTTCACAAGGTGCAGGATAGATATGTCCCACAGAAGAAGTTCTCCAATGGCAGGATTAGACAACTGTGGCTGACAAGGGAATTTAAGGACTGCATAAAAGTCAAAGAAAGGTCATATAAGATAGCAAAAGTGAGTGGGAAGTTGGATGATTGGGAAACTTTTAAAATCCAACAAAAGGCAACTAAAAAAGCTATAAGAAAGGGAAAAAATGAAATATGAGGGTGACTAGCCAATAATATAAAGCATGATGCCAAAAGTTTTTTTCTCAGTTATATAAAGAGTAAAAGGGAGGTGAGAATTGATATTGGACCACTGGAAAATGATGCTGGTGAGGTAGTAATGAGGGACAAAGAAATGGCAGATGAATTTAATGGGTACTTTGCATCAGTCTTCACTGTGGAAGACACTAGCAGTGTGCCAGAGGTCTGTGAGTGTCAGGAAGCAGGAGTGAGTGCCATTGCTATTACAAAGGAAAAAGTGCTAGGTAAACTCAAAGGTCTTAAAGTGGATAAATCACCTGGACCAGATGGACTACATCCCAGAGTCCTGAAAGAGGTTGCTGAAGAGATAACAGATGCATTGGTCATAATCTTTCAAGAATCACTTGATTCTGGCATGGTCCCAGAGGACTGGAAGATTGTAAATGTCACTCCACTCTTTAAGAAGGGAGGAAGGCAAAAGAAATGAAATTATAGGCCAGTTAGCTGAAACTCAATGGTTGGGAAAGTGTTGGAGTCTATTATTAAGGATGAGGTTTTGAGGTTTTGAGGTTCTTGGAGACTAATGATAAAATAAGTTAAAGTCAGCATGGTTTCTGAAAAGGGAAATCTTGCCTGACAGATTTGTGAGGGTTCTTCGAGGAAGTAACAAGTAGAGTGGACAAAGGAGAGACAGTGGATGTCATTTACTTGGATTGTCAGAAGGCATTTGATAAGGTGCTTCACATGAGGCTGCTTAACAAGATAAAATCCTATGGAGTTACAGGAAAGATACTGGCATGGATAGCGGAATGGCTGACAGGCAGGAGGCTGTGACTGAGAATAAAAGGGGTCTTTTCTGTTGGCTCCCAGGGACTGCTGCTTTTCACGTTGTTTGTCAATGATTTAAATAATGGAATTGATGACTTTGTGGCAAAGTTTGCGGATGATACAAAGATAGGTAGTGCTGAGGAAGCAATGCGATTGCAGCAGGACTTAAACAAATTGGAAGAATGGGCAAAAAAGTGGCAGATAGAATGTTGGGAAATGTATGATAATGCATTTTGGTAAAAGGAACAATAGTGCACACTAATATTTAAATGAGAAGGTTCAAAGATTAGAGGTGCAGAGGGTCTTAGGACTCCTTGTGCAAGACTCCCAGAAGGTTAATTCACAGGTTGAGTGGTAAAGAAGGCAAGTGCAATGTTAGTACTTATTTCAAGGGGGATCAAATATAAAAGCAAGGAGATAATGAAAGAGCCTTTATAAGACACTGGTCAGGCTGCACTTGGAGTATTATCGACAGTTCTGGGCCCCATAACTCAGAAAAGATGTGTTGTCATTGAAGAGAATCCACAGGAGGTTCACGAAGATGAATCCCGGAATGTAGGGGTTAACATATAAAGTGTGTTTAGCAGCTTTGGGCCTGTACTCACTGAAATTTAGAAGAATGCGGAGGAGGGGAGGAATCTCATTGAAACCTACTGAATGTTGAAAGGACTAGATAAAGTGGATGTAGAGAGGATGTTTCTATGGTGGGAGTGTCCAGAACTAGATGGCACGGCCTCAAATTGAGCAGCGACCTTACCTTTAGAACAGAAAAGGGAGTAGGTTTTTTAGCCAGAGAGTAATGAATCTGTGGAATGCTCTGCCACAGACAGCTGTGGAGGCCAAGTCCATGGGTATATTTAAAGCAAAATTTGATACTTTCCTGATTGGTCAGGGCAAAGGATATGGTGAGAAGGCAGATGTATGGGGTTGAGTGGGATCCAAGATCAACCATGATGGAATGGCGGAGCAGACTCAGACTCAGTGGGTGATTGGCCTATTTCTGCTGCTATGTCTTATGGGATGGAAAGTTCCCTGAGCCAAGTGGTATGTGCTTTCAGGGTTTTGTACCTTCTGCCCGATGGGAGAGGGGAGAAGAGAGAATGTCTGGTGTGGGTGGGGTTTTTGATGATTCTGGCTGCTTTACTGAGACAGTGAGAAGTGTAGACAGAGTCCGTGGAGGGGAGGCTGGTTTCTGTGATGTGCTGAGCTGTGTCCACAACTCTCTGCAGTTTCTTGTGGTCACAGGCAGAGCCATACCAAGCCATGATGCATCCAGATAGGATGCTTTCTGTGTGCATCAATAAAAATTGGTGAGGGTCAGGGGGATATGCTGAATTTCTTTACTTCCATTCAGTTCCTTACAGAGATGGTGCCTAACCTACTGAATGCTTCCAGTATTTTGGGTGTCTGTTATATCCACTGCCAAAGACCCACTGCACACCCACCCCTTCAAACAACGCTGCGGAGATACAGAAGGGGCAGATTCCTGGCGAAGGGTCTCAGTCAGAAATGTCTGTTCTTTTTCTCCAGCATCTGCCGTCTTTCTTTCTCTCTCCATCTCCCTCTCCCTCTCCCTTCTCCACCCCCTCGCCCATCTCCCTTCCCCTCTCACTCCCCCTCTCCCTCCCTCCCTCCCTCCCCCTCCCCCTCTCTCCTCCCTCTCCCTCCCTCTCCCTCTCCCTCCCTCTCTCTCCCTCCCTCCCCCCTCTCTCCCTCCCTCCCCCTCCCTCTCCCCCTCCCTCTCCCCCTCCCTCTCCCCCTCCCTCTCTCTCTCTCCCTTCCTCCCTCTGTCCCTCCCTCCCCCTCTCTCTCTATCTCTCTCCCTTCTTCCCCCCTCTCTCTCCCCCTCCCTCCCTCTCTCCCTCCTTGTCTCCGTCCCTCTCTCATTCACTCTCTCGCACAACACTGGAGTCTATCAGGGCACCTGGGATCGGTCACCTTCCCAGACGCTGACTGTCTTGTCTGACTCCCTCGAGTCCCTCCCGAGTTGCCACATACCCCAACAACTGCCGTACACTGTCTCTGCAATGCCTGACCTCTGCTCTCCACCTTCTCCCAAAGCGCGGGCCTTATCTTCTATCGCAAGGGAGTGCGTTCAGTGGACAAGAAGACAGGAGCTAAGGTCATGTACGATCTGGAGGAGAGGGTCAACTTTGCCGTCTTTCCTTCGCTGCAAGGTGGCCCGCACAACCACGCCATCGCAAGCGTGGCAGCAGCACTGAAACAGGTAACCTGCTCCCACTCCCCTCAACACCTCCAGCTAGGAACGCTGTGCACAGTTCCCATCTCCCTATCCCTGGGTCAGACCCACACCGGGAGCACCGTGCACAGTTCCCGTCTCCCGATCCCTGGGTCAGACCCACACCAGGAGCACCGTGCACAGTTCCCGTCTCCCTATCCCTGGGTCAGACCCACACTGGAAGCACCGTGCACAGTTCCCGTCTCCCTATCCCTGGGTCAGACCCACACCGGGAGCACCGTGCACAGATCCCGTCTCCCTATCTCTGGGTTAGACCCACACCAGGAGCTCCGTCCACAGTTCCCGTCTCCCTATCCCTGGGTCAGACCCACACTGGAAGCACCGTGCACAGTTCCCGTCTCCCTGTCCCTGGGTCAGACCCACACCGGGAGCACCGTGCACAGTTCCCATCTCCCTAGCCCTGGGTCAGAGCCACTCTGGGAGCACCATTCACAGTTCCCATCTCCCTATCCCTGGGTCAGACCCACACCGGGAGCACCGTGCACAGTTCCCATCTCCCTAGCCCTGGGTCAGAGCCACTCTGGGAGCACCATTCACAGTTCCCATCTCCCTATCCTTGAAGCTAGTAAACTGCTCCACCACTTACTCACTCTGAGATCCCACTAAATACTCCACACATCTTTGAGTTGTACAGGTCAAAAACAAGCCTTTTCGCCCAAATCGTCTATGCCTGAGCCAGTCCCATGTCCTCACATTTGGTCCCTATCCGTCTAAACCTTTCCTGTCCATGTGCTTGTCCTCAACCACTGCCTCTGGCAGCTCGTTTAATATATGGACCACCGTCTGGGTGAAAAAGCTGCCTCCAGGTTTTCTCCCCTCTCACCTTAAACTTGTCCCCTCTAGTTCTAGACTGCCTTAGGGAGAAACCCACCTTTTCTAACCCCTCATGATTTTATAGTCCCCTATCAAGTCACCCTTTCAGCCTCGTTCCCTCCAGAGAAAACAGTCCCGGCCTGTCCAGTCTCTCCTTATACCACAAACCCTCCAATTGCAGCAGCAACCCAGTGAATCTTTCCTGCCCTGCCTTCGGCTCAATCCCATCCCATCCTTCCAGAACTGCACACAGTACTCTCCAACATCTGGTACAACAGTTAGCTCCAGAGTTCGATTCGGACGTGTCTGTAAGGAGTTTGCACGCCCTTCCCCGTGAACACATGGATTTCCTCCAGATGCTCTGGTTTCCTCCCACAATCCAAAGATGCACCGGTTAATACAGTTAATTGGTCATTGTAAATTGTCCTGTAAATTAGGCTAGTGTTACAAAGAAGAGAAAGTCTGCAGAAGTTGGAACTCCAGAGTAACACACACAAAATGCTGGAGGAACTCAGTGGGTCAGGCAGCATCAGGTTCTGAAAAAGGGTCTCATCCTGAAACATCGACTGTTTACTCTTTTCCATAGATGTTGCCTGACCTGCTGAGTTCTTCAAGCATTTTGTGCGTGTTGCTTCAGGCTAGTGTTAAATCAGTGGGGTTGCTGAGTGGTGTGGCTCATTGGGACAGAAGGGCCTGTTTCATGCTGAATCTCTAAATAAATAAATATTTAAAAACAACTGCAAAATAACGTCCCAACTCCTGTACTCAGTGCCCTGACTGATGAAGGCCAGTGTGCCGAACCACCCTGTCTACCTGTGACACCACTTTCAGGGAACCATGGACCTGTAACCATAGGTGCCCCTGTTTTACAACACAATCCAGGGCCCTCCTGAAAGGAGACCAGAACTGTAGACAATGCTCTTAGAAACATAAAACATAGAAAACCTACAGCACAATACAGGCCCTTCGGCCCACAATGCTGTGCTGAACATGTACTTACATTAGAAATTACCTAGGATTACCCATAGCCCTCTATTTTTCTAAGCACCATGTGCCTATCCAGGAGTCTCTTAAAAGACCCTATCGTTTCTTGACGTGGGTTCACCGAGAGGTCCCAACTTCTGAAGTCCTAACACCCCTTGGAATAAAGCAATAGCTGTCAAGTTATCTCCTACCTCCCCCCAATACCCTCACCTGTCCATCTCTCTTTCTTCTCTTCCCTCCCTTCATCCTTCCCCCAACCCCCTCATCTCCATCCCCATCACACCCTCCTCTCTTTAGTCCTACGTACAATCCCAGGAGTTGGGGAGGGGAAAGGATTCACAAGAAAGATGTGACTCAGGGAGGCTCTCTCTACCCCCACCCCGGTGTAGTGAAAGGTTTGACACTGTTCATCCCCCGACAGGCGAGCTCTCCGATGTTCCAAGAATATTCCCAGCAGATCCTAAAAAATGCAAAGGCCATGGCGAATGCCCTGCTGAAGAGGGGTTACACCTTGGTATCTGGTGAGTGGCATCTTCCTGCACCTTCTCTGTGATCCTCTCCATCCCTTACACCCCTCCCTGTCTCTGTCACATCACCAGGTCCAGTTATTGAAGAACCGAGTGACACATCTGCCCTGTAGCAAACTGCTCTTGTTACATTTATTTTCAACCCAGCCCTGTCACCCCCTCGTAGTGGGATGGCTGCCATTACAACGGGATTTGTGGTTGAACATTCCGGTAACTGTGGAGAATACCAGGCAAGGGGTTGTAGGGTGATATGCTAGAGTGTATCAGCGAATTGTTGGAGGATTCATAATACAGATAGATGGATAAATCAGTAAATGGGCTTATCGTTGCAACATATACTGGGGCAGTGAGAAACTTTGTTTTGCATGCCATACACACAGATCATTTCTCCACTTTGGTGCATTGAGGTAGTGCAAGGTAAAACAATAACAGAATACAGAATAAAGCATAACAGTTACAGAGAAAGTGCAGAGTAGGTAGCCAACGAGGTGCGACGTCATAATGAGGTAGATTGTGAGGTCAAGAGTCTGTCTTATCTTACTAAGGAACTGTTCAAGTCTTATAAAAGTGGAGTAGAAGCTGTCCTTACAGGCCTTTGTATCTTCTGCCCGATGGGAGGAGGAGAAGAGGGAATGTCGGTGGTGGGTGGGGTTTTTGATTATTCTGGCTGTTTTACTGAGACAGTGAGAAGTGTAGACAGATTCCATGGAGGGGAGTCTGGTTTCTGTGATGTGTTGAGCTGCGTCCACAACTCTCTGCGGTTTCTTGTGGTCACGGGCAGGGCAGTTACTGTCCCAAGCTATTGTGCATCCAAACAGAATGGTTTCTATGGTGCACCGGTAAAAATTGGTGAGGGTCAAAGGGGACATGCAGAGTGTCTTTAGCCTCCTGATAAAGTAGAGGCATTGGTGAGCTTTCTTGTCTGTGAATTCAATGTGGTTAGACCAGGACAGGGCTTTTGGAGGTGTTCACACCTATAGGAACTTGAAGCTTCAACCTCAACACTGTACAGGAGCATGTGCTCAGTCTCCCTTCCTGAAGTCAACGGCCAGCTCTGTTGTTGATGTTGATGTTGAGGACAAAGTTGTTGTCATGACACCACGTCACTAAGCTCTCTGTCCCCTTCCTGTAATCTGCATCAGCATTTCACATCGTCACTGTGATTGGCATGGACAGGATGGGCTGAAGTGCCTGCTTCCCTGCTGTCAGTTTTCAGTCACTGTGTGTTGTGAGGGGGTGATATTGTAACTGCACAACACCTATGTTGCAGGTGGAACAGACAATCACCTGGTCCTGGTGAATCTGCGACCAAAAGGGCTGGACGGGGCCAGAGCAGAGAGAGCACTAGAGCTGGTGTCCATCACAGCCAACAAGAATACCTGTCCCGGGGACAAGAGTGCCCTGTCACCCGGCGGCCTCAGGTTGGGTAAGTATTGAATTCCTGAGTCAATGTGGAGGGAGTTTCACTCAGTGTCTGACCCTGGGAGTGTGTGATGGGATGGTGTGAAGGGAGATTCACTCTGTGCCTATGGTGGGGTACTGGGGAGGATATCTCCTGCTTTGACCACCATCTGATGATTTTTGTCACGCATTCATTTCCGGATCTTTCTGTATTGGGGTGTTCGAGTTGGTAAAGGGTCTTTGAACCATTTCCGAGACTTACGAGTGTGTCCACTTTCTCAGGAGCTCCTGCCCTGACATCAAGGCAATTCAAGGAGGCTGACTTTGAGAAGGTGGTAGCATTTATCGACGAGGGGATCTCCATTGCCTTAGAGGTCAAGAAGAAAACAGGTAAAAGTTGTGGTTGGTCGGGAGACCTTGCAGCGAGTCTGAGGTGTTGGGGGTCGTGTTCAATCTCCCTGACCATGGAGTGTGTGATGGGACGGTGTGGAGGGAGCTTCACCCTTTACCTGACCCTGGGAGTGTGTGATGCGACAGTGTGGAGTGAGATTCACTCTATGTCTGACCACGGCAATGTGTGAATGGACGGTGTTGAGGGAGATTCACTCTGTGTCTGACCACGGCAATGTGTGAATGGACGGTGTTGAGGGAGATTCACTCTGTGTCTGACCCCGGGAGTGTGTGATGGGACAGTGTGGAGGGAGATTCACTCTATGTCTGACCCTGGGAGTGTGTGATAGGACAGTATGGAGGGAGATTCACTCTATGTCTGACCCTGGGAGTGTGTGATGGGACGGTGTGGAGGGAGATTCACTCTGTGTCTGACCCTGAGAGTGTGTGATGGGACGGTGTGGAGGGAGATTCACTCTGTGTCTGACCCTGGGAGTGTGTGATGGGACAGTGTGGAGGGAGCTTCACTCTGTGTCTGACCCTGGAGTGTGTGATGGGATGGTGTGGAGGGAGATTCACTCTGTGTCTGACCCTGGGAGTGTGTGATGGGACAGTGTGGAGGGAGCTTCACTCTGTGTCTGACCCTGGGAGTGTGTGATGGGACAGTGTGGAGGGAGCTTCATTCTGTGTCTGACCCTGGGAGTGTGTGATGGGATGGTGTGGAGGGAGATTCACTCTGTGTCTGACCCTGGGAGTGTGTGATAGGACGGTGTGGAGGGAGATTCACTCTGTGTCTGACCCTGGGAGTGTGTGATGGGATGGTGTGGAGGGAGATTCACTCTGTGTCTGACCCTGGGAGAGTGTGATGGAACAGTGTGGAGGGAGATTCACCCTGTGTCTGACCCTGGGAGTGTGTGATGGGACAGTGTGGAGGGAGCTTCACCCTTTATCTGACCCTGGGAGTGTGTGATGGGATGGTGTTGAGGGAGATTCACTTTGTGTCTGACCCCGGGAGTATGTAATGGGATGGTGTGGAGGGAGATTCACTCTGTGTCTGACCCTTTTTTTTTTTTTACAAAATTCTTTATTACAAATGTCGGTGCTATACAATATTTACAAACCCAGTGACTAACATATTTACTACACTACAAACAGACAATACATCTTAAACCAATATATTGCCATCCTCATCAATGATGGCATTTACACCCCGCGGAGCCCAACGGTCCCGGAACACCTCTACGGTCGCCGTGGACTGTGCGTATTCCTTTTCAATGTTCACCCGGGCACGAACATACCCCCTAAACATAGCCAGGCAGTCCGCCCGGGGAGAACCTCCTGCCACCCTTTTCCAGGAGCCACGGATGGCAATTTTCGCCAGCCCCAGGAGCAAGTTGACAAGGACATCCTCATCCCTCTGTGCCCCCCTCCTTACTGGATGACCATATATAAATAGGGTGGGACTGAAATGCAACCAGAAGGCGAGAAGCAGCCCACGCAAAAACGCGAAAAGGGGCTGCAGCCTCACACACTCCACGTACATGTGGTACACGGTCTCCTCCAGCCCGCAGAAGTGACACGCGGCTGGGAGATCCGTGTACAGACTGAAGAACTTATTGCAGGGCACCGCTTTATGCAGCACCCTCCAGCCGAGATCCCCAAGGTGCATGGGGAGGACTCCCTTGTAAAGGGACTTCCATTGGGGACCCCCCTCACCTCCAGGTGGAAAGACCGACCGCCATGGCGTGTCGGGACGGTGGACAAAGGCTAGGAAGTGGGGGGTGTGGAGCAGCAGCCCATAAAGGTACCTCCTGCCTGCATCCCTGAATGGGATTGTGGGTGTCGATGAAAGACGGCTCAAGTTGTGTGGATTCGTCTCTCGGGTAAGGCTGCGGGGCCTGGGCCCGACGAGCAGCTCAGCTTGAGTCGATCCACACACCTGAGCCGCACCGACATCCGCTGAGGCAGGGCAAGGGTCGGCCAGGACCCCGCCCTCTGCCAGAGGAGGGGATTCCCGGCCTGAGGCAACCATGTTCCAGACTCTCAGTAGGTCCTGATAGAAGCCGGGCAGCCTCTGCAAAGCAGCACGGCTGACGCCTGCCGGTGGTAGCTGCATATCTTCGTGAAGGCAGCAGCCCCTCCGGAGGAAGAAAGACGCCAACACGTGCCACCTGGGAGGGCGCTCGGCGTACAGGAATCTCTGCAGAGTCCTGAGGCGGAGAGCCGCCAGTCGTGTGCGTACACACACCAGCGACTGTCCGCCCTCTCCTACTGGGAGACTCAGAACCGCTGCAGAGACCCAGTGTTTCCTGTTTCCCCAGAAGAAGTCCACCAGCTTCCTCTGCATTCTCGCAACAAAAGGGGCAGGGGGGGCCAAGGTGACCATCCGGTACCACAACATGGAGGCCACCAGCTGGTTTATGACCACCACCCTGCCTCGATAGGAAAGCACCCTGAGAAGGCCTGACCAGCGCCCTAGCCGGGCCATGACCTTTGTCTCCAGGTCCTGCCAGTTCGCCAGCCAGGTCTCCCCAGAAGGACTCAGGTAGACTCCCAGATAGAGAAGACGTCTGGTGCTCCACTCAAAAGCTCTCATCTCCTCCGGCAGGGAGTCCACCTGCCACTGGCCTACTAAGAGTCCGGAACATTTCGCCCAGTTGATCCTGGCGGAGGATACCGCCGAGAAAACATCTTGGCACTCGCGCATCCTCCGCAGGTCACAGGGGTCTGTCATCATGAGGAGTACGTCATCGGCGTAGGCCGAGAGGACGACCCTCATGTCCGGTTCGCGCAGAACCAGACCTGTCAGCCTTCGCCGAAGAAGGCCGAGGAATGGCTCGACACAGATCGCATACAGTTGACCGGACATGGGGCACCCTTGACGCACTCCTCTTCGGAAGTGGATAGGTCCTGTCAGTGATCCGTTGATCTTAACTAGGCACTCTGCGGCAGAGTACAGGAGCCGAACTCGGGCCACAAAGTGTGGTCCGAGCCCAAAAGCCTGCAGGGTGCCCAGCAGGAAACTGTGGTCCACCCGGTCAAACGCCTTCTCCTGGTCAAGAGAAAGAAACGCTGCCGGGGTCCCAGTCTCCTGGAGCAGGTGGATCAGGTCCCGTACTAGGTGGACATTGTCCTGGATGGAGCGGCCCGGGACCGTGTAAGATTGGTCAGGATGGACCACCTGTCCAATTACCGAACCCAGACGGTTGGCCATTGCCCGGGCGAAGATCTTGTCGTCCGCGCACAAGAGGGAGACCGGCCGCCAGTTCTTTAGCAGGCGGAGGTCTCCCTTCTTGGGCAGTAGGACCACAACAGCTCTTCGCCATGAGAGGGGCATTTCTCCGGTGGCTAGGCTCTCCCCTAGGACAAGGCTGTAATCATCCCCCAGGACATCCCAAAAAGCCTGATAAAACTCAACACTCAGTCCATCCAAACCAGGGGACTTGCCCCTCCGGAGTTGCCGAAGGGCAGTGGACAGCTCCTCCCGAGTCAGGGGGGCATCCAGACGCACTGCATCCTCTGGACTGACCTTAGGCAAATCCTTCCAGACCTCATTGCACGCCTCCGCATTTGACGGATCAGGCGAGAATAAGGACCGATAGAATGAACAGACCTCGTTGTTAATTCCATCAGGGTCCGTGATGGAGGAGCCATCGGCAGCCAGCAATTCCACTAGCTGCTTTTGAACTCCCCGCCACCTCTCCAACGAGTAGAAGAAGGGTGAGCCACGGTCCAAATCCTGCAGCATTTGGATCCGTGACCTCACGTACGCACCTCGGGACTGCTGAAGCTGCAAGTCCCTTAGTGCGTCCTTCTTCTCCTGGTATTCCTGCCACAGCTGCTGGTCTCCAGTGGTCGGACCGAGGCGGGACTCCAGGTCAAGCAACGCTCTCTCAAGCCGCTCAATCTCAGAGCCCCGCCCTTTGGTCGACCCCCTAGTGTACTCCCGACATAAAAACCGGATGTGGGCTTTGCCCACATCCCACCATAGCCGTAGGGAGCAGAACTCTCTCCGCCTCTCCTTCCAGGAGACCCAGAACGCTCGGAACGAATCCCGGAAACGGCTGTCCTCCAGCAGCCGGTTGTTAAAATGCCAATACCCGGATCCCACCCGAGGGTGTAGTGGAATAAATTCCATCCACACAAGGTGATGATCCGAGCACGACACTGGCCGCATGGAGGACGCCGACACGCGGGAGGCGTAGGCCCGAGAGATGTAAAAGCGGTCTATCCTGGAACCTCCTTCTCTAGACCTTCTCGAGAAGGCGCTAGAGTTGGGGTGAAAATTCCGCCAGCTGTCCACCAAGTCAAAGGAGCCGACTAGCTCCTTTAACTTTTTTGCCGATGCTGGGTCGCGTTGGAGGCCCGAACGGTCCTCCGCCTCGAGGGTACAATTGAAATCTCCCCCGAGGATTACGCAGTCCCCAGGATCGATGGAGCTCAGCAGGGTGGACAGCTGACAGAATAGGCGCGTCTGCATCACACTGCGCCTGGGAGCGTACACATTGATAAAATGCAATGGTACGCCATCCAGGCGCACAACCAGGTGGAGCAGACGGCCGGGCACAACGTCTTGGACTCTTTCAATTACTGGCTGGAAGGTCGGGGCCAACAGGATCGCCACCCCGCTAGAAATGGAGCTGAGGTGGCTCATGTAGACCCCGCCCCGCCACTCCAGGAGCCAAGCAGACTCGTCCCCAGGGATGGTATGGGTTTCCTGCAGGAAACTCACCGTATACCGCCCATCCCTGAGGACTGAGAGATTGTTATGCCTGCGAAGAGGACCCCTGCTGCCGTTTACATTGAGACTAGCTATGGTAAGCTTCATGGCGGGAACACACTAGGTCTCAGCAGCTGCGCCCATTTCGGTGAGAGCGGAGGCGCCTTCCACCACACTGTCCGGAAAGAAAGCAAGGATACCTTTTGCTTTCCGGGCTCGAGCGGTACCAGCAACACCCTGTGACCCACCATCCCCCGTAGGAGCGAGGCTGCTTCTCCCTCTGATGTCCCTTACTAGGTCATCCAGGAAAGATTTTAGTTGCCGTCTGTCGTTCCCCACCACCGCATTCCTCTTTCCCTTTCCCTTTCGTCTGAGGATGACTCGCAGGGACCTCACCAGCCTCGGCATGCTGGGCCAGCGAAGCGAGGCTAGCTGAGGCCGGTGCTTGGCACCCTCAGAGGTGAGAATGAAATGCTTAATTTCCTCTACAGGTATCAATGGGGATTTCTCAGGAGGGGTGAGGATGTCCATTGTTTCACTATCGAAAGAGTCCCCCTCCAACCCGTCACTGCAGACAGAATCCCCATCGGCCTCCCCGCATGTTCCAATAGATGGCTGCGCCTGCGACCCACACCGCGCAGCGGGCACCTCGCTCTTACCTGCCTTCTCCACCGTCGCATCAGCCTCATCCACATTTGCGACAGTGGAGAGACAATCCCCAGGGACTCCCTGCAAGTCATTTATTGCTGGGGTCGATGTGCACAGAATATCGTCCTCCCTAGGGGGCAGGCATAGAGGGGAACCCGGCACCTTTGGTCCAAGGGATTCATAAGCCGCCTGGTGCTGAGAATGAGAGAGCTTTGCCTCGTCTCCTATTACACTATTCGGTACACTGGCCTCCAGAGAGGCGCTGACTTGTAGGTCCTGGGTGGAGGCCTCCAGGGCTGCCTCATTTGTGCAAACAGGCCTATCACAAGCCTTTTGCACAACCACACCATCTACCCCAGGACTGGTGGCTACATCTGAGGACTCAGGTTTAGAACCAACCCCAACCCGGATTCCCACCCCTTCCTGGGACTCCCCCGCATCTACATCCCCTGCCCTCTTGCGGGAACGTTCCCTTCTCCTCTTCACGCTGGAGGAGCACACAGGTGCAGGCTTCACCGATGGGGCGGCGCCTTCTGTTTCCATCGCCCCGTCTGCTTGCGCACCTCCCCGAGCCCCACGCTCCACTTCAGACGAAATGGGTGTGAGCTCTGCGGCCTCAAAGGCCCGCTTCTTACTATGTTTAGATTTCCCCTTTGCCTTCTTACTCCGCACAGACTCCACCCCGTCCCCCACCTGAACTACAGGGAGAGGAGCAGGGACCGACCCAACCGTAGAAGTAGGGACAGGGGTTGGGGTAGGGGTAGGGGCAGGGTGAGGGGCTGGGGCAGGATCACGGGCGGGGGCAGGGTCAGATGCAGGTGCAGGCGCACGCGCAGGAGTAGGATCAGGGGCAGAGGTAGCTGCGGCACTGGTGCCCGAAGTGGGCTCCCTCGGGTTCCGGGCGGCAGGACAGTCCCTCCGAAAGTGCCCCACCTCCCTGCACGCATGGCACCGTGGGCGCTCGGAGCTCCAGTACACCTGATAATCTACTCCCTCGTGCCGGACAGTAAAGCGGCCCTCAACATCGTCCTCCCTTTCCAGCTGCATGAAAACCTGACGCCGGAAAGAGATTACGGTGCGGAGGGTGCGTCTCTTAAATTTGTGTCGGATGGCAGTAATCTCCGACCTTACTTGCCCTAAACGGGCCAGTGGGGGAAGCAAGTCCTCATTTGGAATGAAAGGCTTAACATGCCCAAGCACGATACGTTGCGTGGGGGCCGTCACCAGCTCCATAGGTAAAAAGATGGTGTCCACCGTGACTCCCCTGCTTAGGGCCCGGTGCACTAGCTCTTCATTCACCAGATAGAACACCGCCTTTCCGAACTCCTTCTCGGTGGCCAGAATACCACCTTTCCCCACAAGGTCCTCCATTGCCTCCGTACACTTTTCTAGTGTCATTCCAGGGCGCAAAATACATTGCACCCCACGTTCCACCTTCACCGACCGAAACAGGGCGTTGTCCGAGGCCGGGGAGGCAGCCGCCCTTGCGTAATTCCCCGAAGGCCCGCGACTCCCTGGAGACCGGTCCGGCATGCTGGCGCTCT
Organism: Mobula hypostoma; assembly: GCF_963921235.1. NCBI lineage: Eukaryota > Metazoa > Chordata > Chondrichthyes > Myliobatiformes > Myliobatidae > Mobula > Mobula hypostoma. The sequence goes on along the minus strand of NW_026948166.1, from coordinate 104,858 downwards.
TTCCAGTCCGAGAATTTTGCGGCGGTGCCAGTTAGAAGTCCTGGAGCGAGTCCAATAACTGGCCGGGAAAGTTTGCAGTCGACAGTTCCTCGCTGGCTCGGCGCCAGGAAAGGCTCCGTCGGACTTGCAGAGACCCAGGCCGGGAGAGGCCGAAACGTCCTTCCAGATGCTCCGGCACCGGCACCGACACCGGACGAAAAATCAGGAAAACAATGGAGGAGGAACGTTGCCCCGATGTCAATGGGGGGAAAACGACGGCGTTTGCCTCCGGTTTTGGAGCAAACCGGCTTACTGGCGAGTTGCCAGCGGCCGCAGCTGGGAGCTACGCAGTAAGCAGCCGCCAACAAACCCAGTCCAAACCGGCAGCAAAAACTCCACACCGAGCTTCCACGCCAACGCCGTCACTCACTCAGTTGTCCAAGAGACTTTTAGAGCCACCTCCAAAGTATTCCACGAACTTTATCCAGTAGTTTTCCTTCGATTTCTCCCAGCTCAGTCAGCACAGCTCCTCTCTGTGTCTGACCCTGGGAGTGTGTGATGGGACAGTGTGGAGGGAGACTCACTCTGTGTCTGACCCTTTTTTTTTTAAACAAATTCTTTATTACAAATGTCGGTGCTATACAATATTTACAAACCCAGTGACTAACATATTTACTACACTACAAACAGACCCAATACATGTTAAACCAATATATTGCCATCCTCATCAATGATGGCTTTTACACCCCGCGGAGCCCAACGGTCCCGGAACACCTCTACGGTCGCCGTGGACTGTGCGTATTCCTTTTCAATGTTCACCCGGGCATGAACATACCCTCTAAACATAGCCAGGCAGTCCGCCCGGGGAGAACCTCCTTCCACCCTTTTCCAGGAGCCACGGATGGCAATTTTCGCCAGCCCCAGGAGCAAGTTGACAAGGACATGCTCATCCCTCTGTGCCCCCCTCCTTACTGGATGACCATATATGAATAGTGGGGGACTGAAATGCAACCAGAAGGCGAGAAGCAGCCCACGCAAATACGCGAAAAGCGGCTGCAGCCTCACACACTCCACGTACATATGGTACAAGGTCTCCTCCAGCCCGCAGAAGTGACACGCGGCTGGGAGATCCGTGTACAGACTAAAGAACTTATTGCAGGGCACCGCTTTATGCAGCACCCTGTAGCCAAGATCCCCAAGGTTGATGGGAAGGACTCCCTCGTAAAGGGACTTCCATTGGGGACCCCCCTCACCTCCAGGTGGAAAGACCGACCGCCATGGCATGTCGGGACGGTGGACAAGGACAAGGAAGTGGAGGGTGGGGAGCAGCAGCCCATTAAGGTACCTCCTACCTGCATCCCTGAATGGGATTGTGGGTGTCGATGAAAGACGGCTCACTCTATGATTCACTCTGTGTCTGACCCCGGGAGTGCGTGATGGTACAGTGTGTAGGGAGATTCACTCTGTGTCTGACCCTGGGAGTGTGTGATGGGACGGTGTGGAGGGAGATTCACTCTGTGTCTGACCCTGGGAGTGTGTGATGGGACAGTGTGGAGGGAGATTCACTCTGTGTCTGACCCTGGGAGTGTGTGATGGGACAGTGTGGAGGGAGATTCACTCTGTGTCTGACCCCGGCAGTGTGTGATGGGACAGTGTAGAGAGAGATCCACTCAGTGTCTGACCCCAGGAGTGTGTGATGGGACAGTGTGGAGGAAGATTCACTCTGTGTCTGACCCCGGGAGTGTGTGATGGGACGGTGTGGAGGGAGATTCATTCTGTGTCTGACCCTGGGAGTGTGTGATGGGACGGTGTGGAGGGAGATTCACTCTGTGTCTGACCCTGGGAGTGTGTGATGGGACAGTGTAGACGGAGATCCACTCTCTGTCTGACCCCAGGAGTGTGTGATGGGACAGTGTGGAGGAAGATTCACTCTGTGTCTGACCCCGGGAGTGTGTGATGGGACGGTGTGGAGGGAGATTCACTCTGTGTCTGACCCCGGGAGTGTGTGATGGGACAGTGTGGAGGGAGATTCACTCTGTGTCTGACCCTGGGAGTGTGTGATGGGACGGTGTGGAGGGAGATTCATTCTGTGTCTGACCCTGGGAGTGTGTGATGGGACGGTGTGGAGGGAGATTCACTCTGTGTCAGACCCTGGGAGTGTGTAATGGGACAGTGTGGAGGGAGATTCACTCTGTGTCTGACCCTGGGAGAGTGTGATGGGACAGTGTAGAGGGAGATTCACTCTGTGTCTGACCCTGGGAGTGTGTGATGGGACAGTGTAGAGGGAGATTCACTCTGTGCCTGACCCCAGGAGTGTGTGATGGGACAGTGTGGAGGAAGATTCACTCTGTGTCTGACCCCGGGAGTGTGTGATGGGACAGTGTGTAGGGAGATTCACTCTGTGTCTGACCCCAGGAGTGTGTGATGGGACGGTGTGGAGGGAGATTCACTCTGTGTCTGACCCTGGGAGTGTGTTATGGGACAGTGTGTAGGGAGATTCACTCTGTGTCTGATCCTGGGAGTGTGTGATGGGACAGTGTAGAGGGAGATTCACTCTGTGTCTGACCCTGGGAGTGTGTGATGGGACAGTGTAGAGGGAGATTCACTCTGTGCCTGACCCCAGGAGTGTGTGATGGGACAGTGTGGAGGAAGATTCACTCTGTGCCTGACCCCAGGAGTGTGTGATGGGACACTGTGGAGGAAGATTCACTCTGTGTCTGACCCCGGGAGTGTGTGATGGGACAGTGTGTAGGGAGATTGACTCTGTGTCTGACCCCAGGAGTGTGTGATGGGACGGTGTGGAGGGAGATTCACTCTGTGTCTGACCCTGGGAGTGTGTTATGGGACAGTGTGTAGGGAGATTCACTCTGTGTCTGATCCTGGGAGTGTGTGATGGGACAGTGTGTAGGGAGATTCACTCTGTGTCTGACCCCGGGAGTGTGTGATGGGACAGTGTAGAGGGAGATTCACTCTGTGTCTGACCCTGGGAGTGTGTGATGGGACAGTGTCGAGGGAGATTCACTCTGTGCCTGACCCCAGGAGTGTGTGATGGGACAGTGTGTAGGGAGATTCACTCTGTGTCTGACCCCGGGAGTGTGTGATGGGACAGTGTAGAGGGAGATTCACTCTGTGTCTGACCCCGGGAGTGTGTGATGGGACGGTGTGGAGGGAGATTCACTCTGTGTCTGACCCTGGGAGTGTGTTATGGGACAGTGTGGAGGGAGATTCACTCTGTGTCTGACCCTGGGAGTGTGTGATGGGACAGTGTAGAGGGAGATTCACTCTGTGCCTGACCCCAGGAGTGTGTGATGGGACAGTGTAGAGGGAGATTCACTCTGTGTCTGACCCTGGGAGTGTGTGATGGGACAGTGTAGAGGGAGATTCACTCTGTGCCTGACCCCAGGAGTGTGTGATGGGACAGTGTGGAGGAAGATTCACTCTGTGTCTGACCCCGGGAGTGTGTGATGGGACAGTGTGTAGGGAGATTCACTCTGTGTCTGACCCCAGGAGTGTGTGATGGGACGGTATGGAGGGAGATTCACTCTGTGTCTGACCCTGGGAGTGTGTTATGGGACAGTGTGTAGGGAGATTCACTCTGTGTCTGATCCTGGGAGTGTGTGATGGGACAGTGTAGAGGGAGATTCACTCTGTGTCTGACCCCGGGAGTGTGTGATGGGACAGTGTAGAGGGAGATTCACTCTGTGTCTGACCCTGGGAGTGTGTGATGGGACAGTGTAGAGGGAGATTCACTCTGTGCCTGACCCCAGGAGTGTGTGATGGGACAGTGTGGAGGAAGATTCACTCTGTGTCTGACCCCGGGAGTGTGTGATGGGACAGTGTGTAGGGAGATTGACTCTGTGTCTGACCCCAGGAGTGTGTGATGGGACGGTGTGGAGGGAGATTCACTCTGTGTCTGACCCTGGGAGTGTGTTATGGGACAGTGTGTAGGGAGATTCACTCTGTGTCTGATCCTGGGAGTGTGTGATGGGACAGTGTGTAGGGAGATTCACTCTGTGTCTGACCCCGGGATTGTGTGATGGGACAGTGTAGAGGGAGATTCACTCTGTGTCTGACCCTGGGAGTGTGTGATGGGACAGTGTAGAGGGAGATTCACTCTGTGCCTGACCCCAGGAGTGTGTGATGGGACAGTGTGGAGGAAGATTCACTCTGTGTCTGACCCCGGGAGTGTGTGATGGGACAGTGTGTAGGGAGATTCACTCTGTGTCTGACCCCAGGAGTGTGTGATGGGACGGTGTGGAGGGAGATTCACTCTGTGTCTGACCCTGGGAGTGTGTTATGGGACAGTGTGTAGGGAGATTCACTCTGTGTCTGATCCTGGGAGTGTGTGATGGGACAGTGTAGAGGGAGATTCACTCTGTGTCTGACCCTGGGAGTGTGTGATGGGACAGTGTAGAGGGAGATTCACTCTGTGCCTGACCCCAGGAGTGTGTGATGGGACAGTGTGGAGGAAGATTCACTCTGTGTCTGACCCCGGGAGTGTGTGATGGGACAGTGTGTAGGGAGATTCACTCTGTGTCTGACCCCAGGAGTGTGTGATGGGACGGTGTGGAGGGAGATTCACTCTGTGTCTGACCCTGGGAGTGTGTTATGGGACAGTGTGTAGGGAGATTCACTCTGTGTCTGATCCTGGGAGTGTGTGATGGGACAGTGTAGAGGGAGATTCACTCTGTGTCTGACCCTGGGAGTGTGTGATGGGACAGTGTGGAGGAAGATTCACTCTGTGTCTGACCCCGGGAGTGTGTGATGGGACAGTGTGTAGGGAGATTCACTCTGTGTCTGACCCCGGGAGTGTGTGATGGGACAGTGTAGAGGGAGATTCACTCTGTGTCTGACCCTGGGAGTGTGTGATGGGACGGTGTGGAGGGAGATTCACTCTGTGTCTGACCCTGGGAGTGTGTTATGGGACAGTGTGGAGGGAGATTCACTCTGTGTCTGACCCTGGGAGTGTGTGATGGGACAGTGTAGAGGGAGATTCACTCTGTGCCTGACCCCAGGAGTGTGTGATGGGACAGTGTGGAGGAAGATTCACTCTGTGTCTGACCCCGGGAGTGTGTGATGGGACAGTGTGGAGGAAGATTCACTCTGTGTCTGACCCCGGGAGTGTGTGATGGGACAGTGTGGAGGGAGTTATATGTTATATATTGCACTGTACTGCTGCTGCCAAACAAATTTCATGAAGTTAGTGATAATAAACTTGATTTTGATTCTGGTTATTCTGGAAATAGCGAGGATAGACAGAAGGAACCTTGTCTCTCTTGAGAGTTTGCACTTTTGGAGGTCAAATGTAATGAGAACTGCAGGAGTCTCAACAGTGTTGATATACAAAGAGATTCAGGGGTCCAAGTCCACAGCTTCTTGAAAGTAGATGTAAAGATTGACAAATCAGTAAAGGAGGCAATGGTATGATTGTGTCAGTAGTTGAGGCATTGAGTTCAAGGATTAGGAAGTTATGTTGCAACTTTTTAAAACTCTGTTTAGGTCACATTTAGAGTATCAAATTCAAATCTGGTCACCTCATTACAGGAAGGGTGTGGGGGCTTTGGAGAAGGTACAGAAGAGATTTACCAGGATGCTGTCTGGATTACAGGGCATGAGCTATAAGGAGAGGCTGGACAAATTTGTGTTGTTTTCTCTGGAGCAGCAAAGACTGAGGAGAGACCTGAGAGAGGTTTAGAATATTATGAGGGACAAAGATAGAGTAGACAGATGAGTCAAAATTTATACCAGAGCGCATGCATTTAAGGTGAGAGGAGGTAAGTTTTGAATCAGAATCAGGTTTATTATCACCACCATACTGTGAAATTTGTTGTTTTGGGGTAGTACTTCAAACTTTAAACTGCTCACACTTGTAATCCCTCAATGAGACTTGGTGTGTGTTTGCTCGACTTCCCCTTCCTGAAGTCCACTGTCAGTTCATTGGTCTGGCGATGTGTGGGGCACCTTTTTCACGGAGGTCTTCTTTTCCACGGAGAATGGTGGGTGCCTGGAATGTGCTGCCGGGGTGCTGGTGGAGGCTGCTACGATAAGAGTTTAAGAGGCTCTTAGACAGACATGTGTATGTGCAGAGAATGGAGGGTTATGGACATTGTGTAGACAGAAGAGAACAGTTTAGTTAGGTGACATTAGGTTAGTTTGGCACAACATGGTGGGATGAGGAGCCTGCTTTTCTTGAAATCCCATGCTGGGATCTGGACCATCCTTGTCTGGAATCCTTAGGGTCCTGTTGAGATATCACCTACATCGCCATCACAACACACCAGCTGGGGACAGGAAGCTCAGGTTGGTCGCACTCATATCCAGTGGGCGAATAGCCTGTTTCTGTATTCTAACCACGTTCTCCTTCTTTCTGTTTCCCCCACCTCCCCACCTCTACAACCCTGCAGGGAACCTGAAGGAGTTCAAGGAGGCTCTCCTCGCAGATCCTGACACCACAGCCAAACTTGCCGATCTTCGGGGGCGTGTTGAGGAATTTGCCAGGAGCTTCCCCATGCCAGGCTTCAAGGACCATTGATGAAGGGTGGAGATCCAGGGGAGAGGGTCACAGAGGGAGGAGGGACCAACCATTAGAACCCACTGATGGAGGCCAACAACCGAGGGATGGGTGATAACCGGCTGATCTTTGAATATCCCTTTTGGATAACTGACTCCCCAACTTCCCTCCCTCATTCCCTTCCCTTCCCTCTCCAACCTCCATGACCCCACTCTCCCTCCACATCTATCTCTCTCTCCCACCTCCTCCTCTTCTTCCCCACATCCCTCTTCTTCCCCCCTCCCTCCCCATCAGCCCCCCCTCACTCTCCCCCTGTTTCTGTACACAAAGGTCCAGAAATAAAATCAAAATTACTTTTTCCCCGCATTAAATGACTCGAGGGCTGATTCTCTGACATAGCGCAGTGCTAACCCCTCACCCCTCTCTGCCTCTTTCCCCCTCACTGCCCCCTCCCCTCCTTTCACATTGCCCCTCCCATAATACAACACTCCCTCCCCATCCCCCACCATCCCCTCCCTGAAAATACACTCAGGAGTTTGCTGAAAACTTTATTCTAGTTGTACAATAAAAGCTTGGATACAAATTCCCTAGAACACAGTGTCTCTGTTCAAGGCCAAGGCACTACGATGTGGTTTTATGTGAGGGGTGGGAGTGTCTACAGTAGCTGAGGGGATTCAGGTGTAATGCTCCTTCGATGCACCCACCCCTTCTCTCTTCCTCGCTGGACATGGGAGGCTCTAGAAGTCTGGACGTTCCTTCTTTAGCTTGCTGTAGTCAGTCTCAACGGCCATGAACTGAGGAGAGGGGAGACAAGAATCAGCGAGGTCAGGTGAAACAGGGGAGGGGGGCAAGCAGCTCAAAGGGTTTCCCCCCAGATACCACCTGTTTTGCTTGTAATGTTCCACAAACGATCTGGACAGCTGAGGAAGATTTCAACTAGACGTGGACCATAAAACATAGGAACAGAATTAGGCCATGGCTGATTCATTTTATTTATCAACCCCACTCTCTTGCCTTCTCCTCATAACCTTTGATGCCCTTAATCAAGAACATCTCAACCTCCGCTTTAAGTATATCCAATGACTTGGCCTCCACAGTCATCTGTGACAATGAGTTCCACAGATTCACCACCCTCTGAGCTAAAAATATCCCTCCTCTCATCACTGTTCTAAATGAATGGGCATCCTTCCATTCTGAGGCTGTGCCCTCTGGTCCTAGACTCCCCCACTATCAAAACATTATTCTCTACAGCCAGTCTGTCCATGCCTTTCAAAATTCAATAGGTTTCAATGATATCCCCACTCATTCTCCTAAATTCCAGCGGGTACAGGCCCAGAGCCAAATGCTCCCCATATTAACCCTTTTATTCCCCAGGTCATTCTCATAAGCTTCCTCTGAACTAGTTGGAAACATGGTCTGAGACATAGTGATGGAGCTTTAATCGGGCAAGCACTTGACAGGAGTCCAAGAACGATTATGTACAGAGGGATCCTGGGCTTCAAGTCCTTGGCTCCCTGAATGTGGCCACACAAGTAGATAGCATGGTCAAGAAGGCATATGACATGCTTGCCTACATCAGTCAAGATAAGAATCGTGAAGCTGCAGCTACAAAGATGGGTGGTGTTCTAGACAGGGTAGAAGGTTGCCAATGGACACAGCAGGATATAGACCAGTTGGGCAAAGAAAAGCAGATGGAGTTTAATCTGGGCAAGTGTGAGGTGTTGAAACTTGGACCGTCAAATGTAGAGGGACAGGACACAGATAATGACAGGAGTTTTGGAAGCATCAATATACAGGGGACCTTAGGGTCAAAGTCCACAGCTCCCTGTAAGTGACTATACAAGTTAATAAAGAAGGCATACAGTATGCTTGCATTTATTAGTCAAAACAGTGAGTTCAACAGTTGGGAAGTTATATAGCAGCTTTATAAGGCTCTGGTTAGGCTGCATGTGAAGTATTGCATTCAGTTCTAGTCGCGTGTGAAGGATTTGGAGAGGGTGCAGAAGAGGTTCACCGGGATGCTGCCTGATGTACAGGTTGGACAAGCTTGAGTTGTCTTCTTTAGAGTGATGGAGGCTGAGGAGAGACCTGATAGAGATTTATAAGATTATGAGAAATCTAGATAAAGTAGGCAGCTGGTATCTTTCTCCCCAGGCTTGAAATGTTTAATACAGAGGAAATGTGTTTAAGACGAGAGGGTGTAAGTTCAAAGGAGATCTGTGTGATAAGTTTATTTACAAAGTGGTGGATGCCTAGAATGCGCTGCCAGGAGTGCTGGTGGAGGCAATTACGATAGGGGTGTTTAAGAGGCTCCTTGGTGCATAAATGTTCTGGGAATGGAGGAATATGGACATTGTGTAGGCAGAAAGGAATTAGTTTAGTACGTCAATTACGAGTTTAATTAATTTAGCACAATATTATAGGCCGAAGGGTCTATTCTTGAGTAGTATTGCTCTACATTCAGAGATTCAGCTACAGCTGAGTGGCAGAACAGCCCTGATAGGCCAAATGGCCTGATTCTGCTCCAGTATCTTATTCCTTCATTGATCTGGGGCAGCTCCAGAGTCTGGAGTCTTGACTGGATGGGGCTGGATTGTGCCAGGGAAGGACATGGGGGCCATGGGATGAAGTTGGGTGAGTGTCCACATATTCAGCTGAGAGGATGTGGATCCACTCGGTGTGACTTCTGGTCCAAATGAACTTCAGGTCGAGTGACTTGTGGGGCTGCTAAATGACGGTAGACTCCAGCTGTTAGCTGGGTTGTTAGGGGCTACCATCTTACCTTGTACTGGTGGGTGGGACTGAGATTGTTCCAGGGTTCTGGGTTATTCTTCCTGTCCCAGCTAGGAGAGACAGAGATACAGGCAGGTTAGTTTAGGCCATATGATTTTCCACCACCCCACTCCACCCCTCCTCAAGATACGACAAGACCAAGAGATCTGGGAGACCAAATTCAGAGCTCCCTGAAAGAGCTGCTATGGACAGGTTGACAGGGCAGTGAAGAAAGTGTATAGCATGCTTGCCTTTGTTAGTCGAGGCACTGAGTTTGAGTCAGGAAATTGTGTTGCAGCCTCACAAAACTCTGGTCAGGCTGCATCAGAAGTATAGCATTCAGTTCTGATCACAGGAAGGGTGTGGGGGCTTTGGAGATGGTGCAGAGGAGGTTAACCAGGACGCTGCCTGGATTAGAGAGCGTGAGCTATAAGGAGAGGTTGGACAAACTCGGGTTGTTTTCTCTGGAACAGCGGAGACTGAGGGGAGATCTGATCGAGGTTTATAAGAGTGTGAGGGGCACAGATGGACAGCCAGAATCTTTTATACCCAGGGTAAAAATGTTTAATATCAGAGGGCATGTATTTCAGTTGAGAGGATGAAAGTTCAAAGGAGATGTGAGTGGCAAGTTTTTTTTACTCAGCGGTACAATGGCGGGGGAGGGGGGAGTTCAAAGGCTCCAGACAGGCACAGGAGTATGCACAGAATAGAGATGGCAGGAGGGTGCGCGACGCTGTGCAAGGGGTGGCCAGGAGTGAGGGAGCATTGTATTCCACATCATCACTCTTCCCGTGGAACCTTTCTCTGCAGATCTTGTTAGAACGCAAGCACTAAATTATCACTCCCCACCACCCCCACATCACCAACAATACCTACATGACTTCCGGATTCCGCACAGCCAGACGGAGAAGATACAGCGATGCAGATCCCATCCCCAATCCAATGAAAAAGAACAGGGGGATAAGCTGTTCCAAGAAAAGGTGAATGCGAAGTAAGCACAAGGAGACACTCTCCCCATCTTCTCCCTCCAACTTTTATTCCCCAGAACATCTCGAATCCCACCCCACTCCATTCCCCAGACGATTGGACCATGAATGGGGACATTGGAAATCACCGGGTGTTGGGGAGTTTAAGGGGGAGAGTGAATGGGGACGTTGGAAGTCAGCGGGTGTTGGGGAGGTTAATGGGGACGTTGGAAATCAACGGGTGTTGGGGAGGTTAAGGGGGACACTGAATGGGGACGTTGGAAATCACTGGGTGTCGGGGAGGTTAAGGGGGACACTGAATGGGGACGTTGGAAATCACCGGGTGTTGGGGAGGTTAAGGGGGACACTGAATGCGAATGTTGGAAATCACCGGGTGTTGGGGAGGTTAAGGGGGACACTGAATGGGTACGTTGGAAATCACCAGGTGTCGCGGAGGTTAAGGGGGAGAGTGAATGGGGACGTTGGAAGTCACCAGGTGTTGGGGAGTTTAAGGGGGAGAGTGAATGGGGACGTTGGAAGTCAGCGGGTGTTGGGGAGGTTAATGGGGACACTGAATGGGGACGTTGGAAATCACCGGGTGTTGGGGAGGTTAATGGGGACGTTGGAAATCACCGGGTGTTGGGGAGGTTAATGGGGACACTGAATGGGGACGTTGGAAATCACCGGGTGTTGGGGAGGTTAATGGGGACACTGAATGGGGACGTTGGAAATCACCGGGTGTTGGGGAGGTTAAGGGGGACACTGAATGGGGACGTTGGAAATCACCGCGTGTTTGGGAGGTTAAGGGGGAGAGTGAATGGGGACGTTGGAAATCACCAGGTGTTGGGGAGGTTAAGGGGGAGAGTGAATGGGGACGTTGGAAATCACCGGGTGTTGGGGAGGTTAAGGGGGACACTGAATGGGGACGTTGGAAATCACCGGGTGTTTGGGAGGTTAAGGGGGACACTGAATGGGGATGTTGGAAATCACCAGGTGTTGGGGAGGTTAAGGGGGACACTGAATGGGGATGTTGGAAATCACCAGGTGTTGGGGAGGTTAAGGGGGAGAGTGAATGGGGACGTTGGAAGTCACCAGGTGTTTGGGAGGTTAAGGGGGAGAGTGAATGGGGACGTTGGAAATCACCGGGTGTTGGGGAGTTTAAGGGGGACACTGAATGGGGACGTTGGAGATCACCGGGTGTCGGGGAGGTTAAGGGGGACACTGAATGGGGACGTTGGAAATCACCGGGTGTTGGGGAGGTTAAGGCGGACACTGAATGGGGACGTTGGAAGTCAGCGGGTGTTGGGGAGGTTAAGGGGGACACTTAATGGGGACGTTGGAAATCACCGGGTGTTGGGGAGGTTAAGGGGGACACTGAATGGGGACGTTGGAAATCACCGGGTGTTGGGGAGTTTAAGGGGGACACTGAATGGGGACGTTGGAAATCACCGGGTGTCGGGGAGGTTAATGGGGACACTGAATGGGGACGTTGGAAATCACCGGGTGTTGGGGAGGTTGAGGGGGACACTGAATGGGGACGTTGGAAATCACCGGGTGTTGGGGAGGTTAATGGGGACGTTGGAAATCACCGGGTGTTGGGGAGGTTAAGGGGGACACTGAATGGGGACGTTGGAAATCACCGGGTGTTGGGGAGGTTGAGGGGGACACTGAATGGGGACGTTGGAAATCACCGGGTGTTCGGCAGGTTAAGGGGGACACTGAATGGGGATGTTGGAAATCACCGGGTGTTGGGGAGGTTAATGGGGACACTGAATGGGGATGTTGGAAATCACCGGGTGTTGGGGAGGGGAAGGGGGCCACTGAATGGGGACGTTGGAAATCACCGGGTGTTGGGGACACTGAATGGGGACGTTGGAAATCACCGGGTGTTGGGCAGGTTAATGGGGACACTGAATGGGGATGTTGGAAATCACCGGGTGTCGGGGAGGTTAAGGGGGACACTGAATGGGGACGTTGGAGATCACCGGGTGTTGGGGAGTTTAAGGGGGAGAGTGAATGGGGACGTTGGAAATCACCGGGTGTCGGGGAGGTTAATGGGGACACTGAATGGGGACGTTGGAAATCACCGGGTGTTGGGGAGGGGAAGGGGGACACTGAATGGGGACGTTGGAGATCACCGGGTGTTGGGGAGGTTAAGTGGGACACTGAATGGGGACGTTGGAAATCACCGGGTGTTGGGGAGTTTAAGGGGGAGAGTGAATGGGGACGTTGGAAGTCAGCGGGTGTTGGGGAGGTTAATGGGGACGTTGGAGATCACCTGGTGTCGGGGAGGTTAATGGGGACACTGAATGGGGACGTTGGAAATCACCGGGTGTTGGGGAGGTTAAGGGGGACACTGAATGGAGACGTTGGAAATCACCGGGTGTTGGGGAGGTTAATGGGGACACTGAATGGGGATGTTGGAAATCACCGGGTGTTGGGGAGGTTAATGGGGAGAGTGAAAGGGGACGTTGGAAATCACCGGGTGTTGGGGAGGTTAAGGGGGACACTGAATGGGGACGTTGGAAATAACCGGGTGTTGGGGAGGTTAAGGGGGACACTGAATGGGGATGTTGGAAATCACCGGGTGTTGGGGAGGTTAAGGGGGAGAGTGAAAGGGGACGTTGGAAATCACCGGGTGTTGGGGAGGTTAAGGGGGACACTGAATGGGGACGTTGGAAATCACCGGGTGTTGGGGAGGTTAAGGGGGATACTGAATGGGGACGTTGGAAATCACCAGGTGTTGGGAAGGTTAAGGGGGACACTTAAGGGGGACGTTGGAAATCACTGCGTGTTGGGGAGGTTAAGGGGGACACTGAATGGGGATGTTGGAAATCAACGGGTGTCGCGGAGGTTAAGGGGGACACTGAATAGGGACGTTGGAAATCACCAGGTGTTGGGGAGGTTAAGGGGGACACTGAATGGGGATGTTGGAAATCACCGGGTGTTGGGGAGGGGAAGGGAGACACTGAATGGGGACGTTGGAAATCACCGGGTGTCGGGGAGGTTAATGGGGACACTGAATGGGGACGTTGGAAATCACCGGGTGTTGGGGAGGTTAATGGGGACGTTGGAAATCACCGGGTGTCGGGGAGGTTAATGGGGACACTGAATGGGGACGTTGGAAATCACTGCGTGTTGGGGAGGTTAAGGGGGACACTGAATGGGGATGTTGGAAATCACCGGGTGTTGGGGAGGTTAATGGGGACACTGAATGGGGACGTTGGAAATCACCGGGTGTTGGGGAGGTTAAGGCGGACACTGAATGGGGACGTTGGAAGTCAGCGGGTGTTGGGGAGGTTAAGGGGGACACTGAATGGGGATGTTGGAAATGACCGGGTGTTGGGGAGGTTAAGGGGGACACAGTATGGGGACGTTGGAAATCACCAGGTGTCGCGGAGGTTAAGGGGGAGAGTGAATGGGGACGTTGGAAGTCACCAGGTGTTGGGTGGGGGAGGGACTGAATGGGGACGTTGGAAATCACCGGGTGTTGGGGAGGTTAAGGGGGACACTGAATGGGGACGTTGGAAATCACCGGGTACTGAATGGGGACGTTGGAAATCACCGGGTGTCGGGGAGGTTAATGGGGACACTGAATGGGGACGTTGGAAATCACCGGGTGTTGGGGAGGTTAATGGGGACGTTGGAAATCACCGGGTGTCGGGGAGGTTAATGGGGACACTGAATGGGGACGTTGGAAATCACCGGGTGTGGGAGGTTAAGGGGGACACTGAATGGGGACGTTGGAAATCACCAGGTGTTGGGGAGGTTAAGGGGGAGAGTGAATGGGGACACCAGGTGTTGGGAAATCACCGGGTGTTGGGGAGGTTAAGGGGGACACTGAATGGGGACGTTGGAAATCACCGGGTGTTGGGGAGTTTAAGGGGGACACTGAATGGGGACGTTGGAAATCACCGGGTGTCGGGGAGGTTAATGGGGACACTGAATGGGGACGTTGGAAATCACCGGGTGTTGGGGAGGTTGAGGGGGACACTGAATGGGGACGTTGGAAATCACCGGGTGTTGGGGAGGTTAATGGGGACGTTGGAAATCACCGGGTGTTGGGGAGGTTAAGGGGGACACTGAATGGGGACGTTGGAAATCACCGGGTGTTGGGGAGGTTGAGGGGGACACTGAATGGGGACGTTGGAAATCACCGGGTGTTGGGCAGGTTAAGGGGGACACTGAATGGGGATGTTGGAAATCACCGGGTGTTGGGGAGGTTAATGGGGACACTGAATGGGGATGTTGGAAATCACCGGGTGTTGGGGAGGGGAAGGGGGACACTGAAAGGGGACGTTGGAAATCACCGGGTGTTGGGGACACTGAATGGGGACGTTGGAAATCACCGGGTGTTGGGCAGGTTATGGGGGACACTGAATGGGGATGTTGGAGATCACCGGGTGTTGGGGAGGTTAAGTGGGACACTGAATGGGGACGTTGGAAATCACCGGGTGTTGGGGAGTTTAAGGGGGAGAGTGAATCGGGGAGGTTAATGGGGACACTGAATGGGGACGTTGGAAATCACCGGGTGTTGGGGAGGGGAAGGGGGACACTGAATGGGGACGTTGGAAATCACCGGGTGTTGGGGAGGGGAAGGGGGACACTGAATGGGGACGTTGGAAGTCAGCGGGTGTTGGGGAGGTTAATGGGGACGTTGGAGATCACCTGGTGTCGGGGAGGTTAATGGGGACACTGAATGGGGACGTTGGAAATCACCGGGTGTTGGGGAGGTTAAGGGGGACACTGAATGGGGACGTTGGAAATCACCGGGTGTTGGGGAGGTTAATGGGGACACTGAATGGGGATGTTGGAAATCACCGGGTGTTGGGGAGGTTAATGGGGAGAGTGAAAGGGGACGTTGGAAATCACCGGGTGTTGGGGAGGTTAAGGGGGACACTGAATGGGGACGTTGGAAATCACCGGGTGTTGGGGAGGTTAAGGGGGACACTGAATGGGGATGTTGGAAATCACCGGGTGTTGGGGAGGTTAAGGGGGAGAGTGAAAGGGGACGTTGGAAATCACCGGGTGTTGGGGAGGTTAAGGGGGACACTGAATGGGGACGTTGGAAATCACCGGGTGTTGGGGAGGTTAAGGGGGACACTGAATGGGGACGTTGGAAATCACCGGGTGGGGGAAGTTGGAAATCACCGGACGTTGGGGAAATCGTTGGAAATCACCGGGTGTCGGGGAGGTTAATGGGGACACTGAATGGGGACGTTGGAAATCACCGGGTGTTGGGGAGGGGAAGGGGGACACTGAATGGGGACGTTGGAAATCACCGGGTGTTGGGGAGGTTAATGGGGACACTGAATGGGGATGTTGGAAATCACCGGGTGTTGGGGAGGTTAATGGGGAGAGTGAAAGGGGACGTTGGAAATAACCGGGTGTTGGGGAGGTTAAGGGGGACACTGAATGGGGATGTTGGAAATGACCGGGTGTTGGGGAGGTTAAGGGGGAGAGTGAAAGGGGACGTTGGAAATCACCGGGTGTTGGGGAGGTTAAGGGGGACACTGAATGGGGACGTTGGAAATCACCGGGTGTTGGGGAGGTTAAGGGGGATACTGAATGGGGACGTTGGAAATCACCAGGTGTTGGGAAGGTTAAGGGGGACACTTAAGGGGGACGTTGGAAATCAACGGGTGTCGCGGAGGTTAAGGGGGACACTGAATAGGGACGTTGGAAATCACCAGGTGTTGGGGAGGTTAAGGGGGACACTGAATGGGGATGTTGGAAATCACCGGGTGTTGGGGAGGGGAAGGGAGACACTGAATGGGGACGTTGGAAATCACCGGGTGTCGGGGAGGTTAATGGGGACACTGAATGGGGACGTTGGAAATCACCGGGTGTTGGGGAGGTTAATGGGGACGTTGGAAATCACCGGGTGTCGGGGAGGTTAATGGGGACACTGAATGGGGACGTTGGAAATCACTGCGTGTTGGGGAGGTTAAGGGGGACACTGAATGGGGATGTTGGAAATCACCGGGTGTTGGGGAGGTTAATGGGGACACTGAATGGGGACGTTGGAAATCACCGGGTGTTGGGGAGGTTAAGGCGGACACTGAATGGGGACGTTGGAAGTCAGCGGGTGTTGGGGAGGTTAAGGGGGACACTGAATGGGGATGTTGGAAATGACCGGGTGTTGGGGAGGTTAGGGGGGACACAGTATGGGGACGTTGGAAATCACCAGGTGTCGCGGAGGTTAAGGGGGAGAGTAAATGGGGACGTTGGAAGTCACCAGGTGTTTGGGAGGTTGAGGGGGACACTGAATGGGGATGTTGGAAATCACCAGGTGTTGGGGAGGTTAAGGGGGAGAGTGAATGGGGACGTTGGAAATCACCGGGTGTTGGGGAGGTTAAGGGGGACACTGAATGGGGACGTTGGAAATCACCGGGTGTTGGGGAGTTTAAGGGGGACACTGAATGGGGACGTTGGAAATCACCGGGTGTCGGGGAGGTTAATGGGGACACTGAATGGGGACGTTGGAAATCACCGGGTGTTGGGGAGGTTGAGGGGGACACTGAATGGGGACGTTGGAAATCACCGGGTGTTGGGGAGGTTAATGGGGACGTTGGAAATCACCGGGTGTTGGGGAGGTTAAGGGGGACACTGAATGGGGACGTTGGAAATCACCGGGTGTTGGGGAGGTTGAGGGGGACACTGAATGGGGACGTTGGAAATCACCGGGTGTTGGGGAGGTTAATGGGGACACTGAATGGGGATGTTGGAAATCACCGGGTGTTGGGGAGGGGAAGGGGGACACTGAATGGGGACGTTGGAAATCACCGGGTGTTGGGGACACTGAATGGGGACGTTGGAAATCACCGGGTGTTGGGCAGGTTATGGGGGACACTGAATGGGGATGTTGGAAATCACCGGGTGTTGGGCAGGTTAAGGGGGACACTGAATGGGGACGTTGGAAATCACCGGGTGTCGGGGAGGTTAATGGGGACACTGAATGGGGACGTTGGAAATCACCGGGTGTTGGGGAGGGGAAGGGGGACACTGAATGGGGACGTTGGAAATCACCGGGTGTTGGGGAGGGGAAGGGGGACACTGAATGGGGACGTTGGAAATCACCGGGTGTTGGGGAGTTTAAGGGGGACGTTGGAAATCACCGGGTGTCGGGGAGGTTAATGGGGACACTGAATGGGGACGTTGGAAATCACCGGGTGTTGGGGAGGGGAAGGGGGACACTGAATGGGGACGTTGGAAATCACCGGGTGTTGGGGAGTTTAAGGGGGACGTTGGAAATCACCGGGTGTCGGGGAGGTTAAGGGGGACACTGAATGGGGACGTTGGAGATCACCGGGTGTTGGGGAGGTTAAGGGGGACACTGAATGGGGACGTTGGAAATCACCGGGTGTCGGGGAGGTTAATGGGGACACTGAATGGGGATGTTGGAAATGACCGGGTGTTGGGGAGGTTAAGGGGGACACTTAAGGGGGACGTTGGAAATCAACGGGTGTCGCGGAGGTTAAGGGGGACACTGAATGGGGATGTTGGAAATCATCGGGTGTTGGGGAGTTTAAGGGGGACACTGAATGGGGATGTTGGAAATCACCGGGTGTTGGGGAGGGGAAGGGGGACACTGAATGGGGACGTTGGAAATCACCGGGTGTTGGGGAGGTTAATGGGGACGTTGGAAATCACCGGGTGTTGGGGAGGTTAATGGGGACGTTGGAAATCACCGCGTGTTTGGGAGGTTAAGGGGACACTGAAAGGGGACGTTGGAAATCACCGGGTGTTGGGGAGGTTAAGGGGGACACTGAATGGGGACGTTGGAAATCACCGGGTGTTGGGGAGGTTAAGGGGGATACTGAATGGGGACGTTGGAAATCACCAGGTGTTGGGAAGGTTAAGGGGGACACTTAAGGGGGACGTTGGAAATCAACGGGTGTCGCGGAGGTTAAGGGGGACACTGAATAGGGACGTTGGAAATCACCAGGTGTTGGGGAGGTTAAGGGGGACACTGAATGGGGATGTTGGAAATCACCGGGTGTTGGGGAGGGGAAGGGAGACACTGAATGGGGACGTTGGAAATCACCGGGTGTCGGGGAGGTTAATGGGGACACTGAATGGGGACGTTGGAAATCACCGGGTGTTGGGGAGGTTAATGGGGACGTTGGAAATCACCGGGTGTCGGGGAGGTTAATGGGGACACTGAATGGGGACGTTGGAAATCACTGCGTGTTGGGGAGGTTAAGGGGGACACTGAATGGGGATGTTGGAAATCACCGGGTGTTGGGGAGGTTAATGGGGACACTGAATGGGGACGTTGGAAATCACCGGGTGTTGGGGAGGTTAAGGCGGACACTGAATGGGGACGTTGGAAGTCAGCGGGTGTTGGGGAGGTTAAGGGGGACACTGAATGGGGATGTTGGAAATGACCGGGTGTTGGGGAGGTTAAGGGGGACACAGTATGGGGACGTTGGAAATCACCAGGTGTCGCGGAGGTTAAGGGGGAGAGTGAATGGGGACGTTGGAAGTCACCAGGTGTTTGGGAGGTTGAGGGGGACACTGAATGGGGATGTTGGAAATCACCAGGTGTTGGGGAGGTTAAGGGGGAGAGTGAATGGGGACGTTGGAAATCACCGGGTGTTGGGGAGGTTAAGGGGGACACTGAATGGGGACGTTGGAAATCACCGGGTGTTGGGGAGTTTAAGGGGGACACTGAATGGGGACGTTGGAAATCACCGGGTGTCGGGGAGGTTAATGGGGACACTGAATGGGGACGTTGGAAATCACCGGGTGTTGGGGAGGTTGAGGGGGACACTGAATGGGGACGTTGGAAATCACCGGGTGTTGGGGAGGTTAATGGGGACATTGGAAATCACCGGGTGTTGGGGAGGTTAAGGGGGACACTGAATGGGGACGTTGGAAATCACCGGGTGTTGGGGAGGTTGAGGGGGACACTGAATGGGGACGTTGGAAATCACCGGGTGTTGGGCAGGTTAAGGGGGACACTGAATGGGGATGTTGGAAATCACCGGGTGTTGGGGAGGTTAATGGGGACACTGAATGGGGATGTTGGAAATCACCGGGTGTTGGGGAGGGGAAGGGGGACACTGAATGGGGACGTTGGAAATCACCGGGTGTTGGGGACACTGAATGGGGACGTTGGAAATCACCGGGTGTTGGGCAGGTTATGGGGGACACTGAATGGGGATGTTGGAAATCACCGGGTGTTGGGCAGGTTAAGGGGGACACTGAATGGGGACGTTGGAAATCACCGGGTGTCGGGGAGGTTAATGGGGACACTGAATGGGGACGTTGGAAATCACCGGGTGTTGGGGAGGGGAAGGGGGACACTGAATGGGGACGTTGGAAATCACCGGGTGTTGGGGAGGGGAAGGGGGACACTGAATGGGGACGTTGGAAATCACCGGGTGTTGGGGAGGGGAAGGGGGACACTGAATGGGGACGTTGGAAATCACCGGGTGTTGGGGAGTTTAAGGGGGACGTTGGAAATCACCGGGTGTCGGGGAGGTTAATGGGGACACTGAATGGGGACGTTGGAAATCACCGGGTGTTGGGGAGGGGAAGGGGGACACTGAATGGGGACGTTGGAAATCACCGGGTGTTGGGGAGTTTAAGGGGGACGTTGGAAATCACCGGGTGTCGGGGAGGTTAAGGGGGACACTGAATGGGGACGTTGGAGATCACCGGGTGTTGGGGAGGTTAAGGGGGACACTGAATGGGGACGTTGGAAATCACCGGGTGTCGGGGAGGTTAATGGGGACACTGAATGGGGATGTTGGAAATGACCGGGTGTTGGGGAGGTTAAGGGGGACACTTAAGGGGGACGTTGGAAATCAACGGGTGTCGCGGAGGTTAAGGGGGACACTGAATGGGGATGTTGGAAATCATCGGGTGTTGGGGAGTTTAAGGGGGACACTGAATGGGGATGTTGGAAATCACCGGGTGTTGGGGAGGGGAAGGGGGACACTGAATGGGGACGTTGGAAATCACCGGGTGTTGGGGAGGTTAATGGGGACGTTGGAAATCACCGGGTGTTGGGGAGGTTAATGGGGACGTTGGAAATCACCGCGTGTTTGGGAGGTTAAGGGGACACTGAATGGGGACGTTGGAAATCACCAGGTGTTGGGGAGGTTAAGGGGGAGAGTGAATGGGGACGTTGGAAATCACCGGGTGTTGGGGAGGTTAAGGGGGACACTGAATGGGGATGTTGGAAATCACCGGGTGTTGGGGAGGTTAAGGGGGAGAGTGAAAGGGGACGTTGGAAATCACCGGGTGTTGGGGATGTTAAGGGGGAGAGTGAAAGGGGACGTTGGAAATCACCGGGTGTTGGGGATGTTAAGGGGGATACTGAATGGGGACGTTGGAAATCACCGGGTGTTTGGGAGGTTAAGGGGAACACTAAATGGGGACGTTGGAAATCACCAGGTGTTGGGGAGGTTAAGGGGGACACTGAATGGGGATGTTGGAAATCACCGGGTGTCGGGGAGGTTAATGGGGACACTGAATGGGGACGTTGGAAATCACCGGGTGTCGGGGAGGTTAATGGGGACACTGAATGGGGACGTTGGAAATCACCGGGTGTTGGGGAGTTTAAGGGGGACACTGAATGGGGATGTTGGAAGTCACCGGGTGTTGGGGAGGGGAAGGGAGACACTGAATGGGGACGTTGGAAATCACCGGGTGTCGGGGAGGTTAATGGGGACACTGAATGGGGACGTTGGAAATCACCGGGTGTTGGGGAGGTTAATGGGGACGTTGGAAATCACCGGGTGTCGGGGAGGTTAATGGGGACACTGAATGGGGACGTTGGAAATCACTGCGTGTTGGGGAGGTTAAGGGGGACACTGAATGGGGATGTTGGAAATCACCGGGTGTTGGGGAGGTTAATGGGGACACTGAATGGGGACGTTGGAAATCACCGGGTGTTGGGGAGGTTAAGGCGGACACTGAATGGGGACGTTGGAAGTCAGCGGGTGTTGGGGAGGTTAAGGGGGACACTGAATGGGGATGTTGGAAATGACCGGGTGTTGGGGAGGTTAAGGGGGACACAGTATGGGGACGTTGGAAATCACCAGGTGTCGCGGAGGTTAAGGGGGAGAGTGAATGGGGACGTTGGAAGTCACCAGGTGTTTGGGAGGTTGAGGGGGACACTGAATGGGGATGTTGGAAATCACCAGGTGTTTGGGAGGTTAAGGGGGAGAGTGAATGGGGACGTTGGAAATCACCGGGTGTTGGGGAGGTTAAGGGGGACACTGAATGGGGACGTTGGAAATCACCGGGTGTTGGGGAGTTTAAGGGGGACACTGAATGGGGACGTTGGAAATCACCGGGTGTCGGGGAGGTTAATGGGGACACTGAATGGGGACGTTGGAAATCACCGGGTGTTGGGGAGGTTGAGGGGGACACTGAATGGGGACGTTGGAAATCACCGGGTGTTGGGGAGGTTAATGGGGACATTGGAAATCACCGGGTGTTGGGGAGGTTAAGGGGGACACTGAATGGGGACGTTGGAAATCACCGGGTGTTGGGGAGGTTGAGGGGGACACTGAATGGGGACGTTGGAAATCACCGGGTGTTGGGCAGGTTAAGGGGGACACTGAATGGGGATGTTGGAAATCACCGGGTGTTGGGGAGGTTAATGGGGACACTGAATGGGGATGTTGGAAATCACCGGGTGTTGGGGAGGGGAAGGGGGACACTGAATGGGGACGTTGGAAATCACCGGGTGTTGGGGACACTGAATGGGGACGTTGGAAATCACCGGGTGTTGGGCAGGTTATGGGGGACACTGAATGGGGATGTTGGAAATCACCGGGTGTTGGGCAGGTTAAGGGGGACACTGAATGGGGACGTTGGAAATCACCGGGTGTCGGGGAGGTTAATGGGGACACTGAATGGGGACGTTGGAAATCACCGGGTGTTGGGGAGGGGAAGGGGGACACTGAATGGGGACGTTGGAAATCACCGGGTGTTGGGGAGGGGAAGGGGGACACTGAATGGGGACGTTGGAAATCACCGGGTGTTGGGGAGTTTAAGGGGGACGTTGGAAATCACCGGGTGTCGGGGAGGTTAATGGGGACACTGAATGGGGACGTTGGAAATCACCGGGTGTTGGGGAGGGGAAGGGGGACACTGAATGGGGACGTTGGAAATCACCGGGTGTTGGGGAGTTTAAGGGGGACGTTGGAAATCACCGGGTGTCGGGGAGGTTAAGGGGGACACTGAATGGGGACGTTGGAGATCACCGGGTGTTGGGGAGGTTAAGGGGGACACTGAATGGGGACGTTGGAAATCACCGGGTGTCGGGGAGGTTAATGGGGACACTGAATGGGGATGTTGGAAATGACCGGGTGTTGGGGAGGTTAAGGGGGACACTTAAGGGGGACGTTGGAAATCAACGGGTGTCGCGGAGGTTAAGGGGGACACTGAATGGGGATGTTGGAAATCATCGGGTGTTGGGGAGGGGAAGGGGGACACTGAATGGGGATGTTGGAAATCACCGGGTGTTGGGGAGGGGAAGGGGGACACTGAATGGGGACGTTGGAAATCACCGGGTGTTGGGGAGGTTAATGGGGAACATGGAAGAGGATAGAGCCTGTTCGCCACCTTTCATTAATACTTAACCATCTGATTGTGAGGAAGAAAGGAGTTGAGGGAGGGAGTAAAGGCGGCTTTGAGAGGGTGTGAGGTAAGGTTGTAGAACAGGAAAGGGGAGGGAGGATTGAGTCTGAAGGTGGGAACAGGGAATTTTAGAGTGGGTTTTAGAAGTGTGAGGAGAGGGGAGATTCAGAAAGGAGGGAGGGGGTGAGGAAAGGAAGGTGGCAAGGGAGAACGAGAGGCGTGGGAAAAAGGGAGATAAGAGGGAGAGTTTGCTTCGTGGCTGCACCACTATCCCGCCAGCGCCTCATGGCTCCTTCCCTTCTCCTCCCTCTCGTCTTCCTCCCTCTCGTCTTCCTCCCCTCATCCCGTCTTCCATCCCTCCTCTCTCTTCCACGCTACCTCTCTCCATCTCCCCCGGCCCCAAAACATCACCCCCCCCCCCCCCGAGGTCCCGGGACTCACTCCGCGGTGTCTCCGCGCTTGTTTGACCAAAAGCCGGAACATGTTTCCAATCCGAGTTGCCTTGTCCCGTCTCGTCACGTCCCAGTGACCGGTGTCCAGAGCCGAGACACAGGGAGCTCTGTGTATGCGCACGTGTGTGTGTGTGGCAAGGGAGGAGGGCTCAGCGCTGGGAACGGAGCCCGGGTTTTGGACAAAGGGGAAGGAGGCAGGGAGGAGAGAGATTAGGGGGAGGGGAAAGGTAGGAGAGAGAGGGTGGGAAAGAGAGGAGAGGGGGAGGGAGAGGTGGAGAGCGAAGGAGGGTGGCGGAGGCGGAGAAAGAGAGTGGGGGAGGGGAGAGCGAAAGAAAGTGAGGTGGGGAAAGAAGCAAACTTTGAGAGCAGAGCTGGGTGGGGGGAAGGGTGAGAGGAGCGAAGAGGTGGTGACAGATAGTAATGGAGAAAGGGGAGAGGGAGAGAGAAGATGTTGAAAGTAAATTTATCGTGGAAGTGTGTCTGCTAGTTACCATATACTACCTTGAGATTCATTTTCATGCAGGGAGAAGAAATACTATATAACTTACAAAATAAACTATAGATAAACAGGCAACTGACAAACAATCAGTTTGTGCAAAAGAAGAGGTGTGCAAATAAAAAGAATACTTTTGAAAGTATTCTATAGGTTGTGGAATCAGTTCAGAATAGTGGTAATTGAAGTCATCCATACGGTTTTGAGAGCCTGGTTATAGAGAAAAAGGCGGAGAGGAAGGAGAGGGAGGTGGTGGGAGAGAGAGAGCAGAAAGTAGGGAAAGAGGGGTGAGAAAGAGAGAGACAAAAGGGACAGAACAGGAGGGAGGGATGAGAGAGGTAGAGAGAGATGGTGAGAGAGAGAGAGAAAGGAAGGCAAAAGGGAGAGGCAGGAGAGAGTGGCAGAGGGGGTAGGAGAGAGAGAGGGGAAAGGGAGAAAGCAGGAGGGAGTGACAGAGGGAGGGTTGAGAGATGGAGAGAGAGAAAGAAACAGGAGAGAAGTGGAGTAAGAACACATGAATGGTGTAAGTTAGGAAAAGAGCAAGTACAGCGAATTCTTTGAGCAGGGAGCAGTCTCTCCAGATGTTCTATCTCAGCTCCTGAGAACTGGGATGATTCTCCACTTCCTCAGAGCATCTGGAATATTGTTGTTTTTGGATAGTTATCTGTTTCTGCCCTCTCCTGGGGAAAAGAGAGAGAGAGAGCCATGGAGGGGACATTTGTCACAGAATCCATAGATTCATAAAACAAATAAAACAGGCCCTTCAACCCAAATCACCCACGATGACTAAGTGTAACAAAAATATTTTAAGTTTGTTCCTTGTTCTTTTCTGATTTATTAGCAAGTGGGATCCACAAACAAAGGATGCACTGTACATACGATAAAAGTTATAAGAAATTACTTTTTTGGAGATAAAGAAAGAAAAATGATTAATGGCGTAGTTAGAGACAAAATGGCTGGCTGGTGATTTAGTGGCATCAGCAATGGGTTTCGAGATGAATGCTCCCAGGTTTGAATCCAGCCAGTTTCTTGCATACTTTCCATCCATACTGGGTTGAGCGTTGAGCTGGGTGCTCGGCCTCGTAAAAAACATAAAAAACGCTGAAGAAATGGCAAAAATGTTGCCCGATGTGCCACAAGGTGCAGAAAGGAAGAACAATTAACAAGAGGCAAAATAATACTTAGCAACCAATCACTAAACTACACCCCAGACAGAACAGGAAGTGCTCAACAGCTTTTCCTGTCTCTCTCTCTCAATGACTTTGTTTCTGTCTCCAGCTCTTAGCACTAGTCGTGACCAAGCCTAAGAGAAGGTTTCTTCTTGCACAAGGAAATTGCCCCTTTTTATACCCTTCTAAAATCTAACATAACTTCTACCCCAGTACTTTTCCATCCCTTATCTGGCATGACCTTCAGCCTAGACATCTAACTTGGAAACATGGACAACAGGTCTGCAGGGAGGAAAACATGCTATATCAGCATTTAATCTCAAGAATGCATCTTCATGCACATCTCCAGGCTAGTCCCATATTCCAAGCTGGCACGATCTTATCAGACAAACTTCTACTTTGTGTCACACATCGGCATATACCAAGGAGGAATCAAATTTAACTCTTTCCTTCCACCAAGGTACCTTCCTCAGCTCATCTCATTGTTATAAACCTATTGAATGGTCCCCTAGAATGATATATTTGACTCAATCTAACTCTTTATGATCTTGCACCTTATTATCTGCCTGCACAGCACTTTCTCTGGAACTGGAACTAATTTCTGAATGGACATTGAATACTATCTCAATACTTCTTTATTTCTATTTTTGCACTAATTTAATTTGACATATATCAACTGTAATTCAGATTTTTTCCTATTACTATGTATTGCATTGTACTGCCGTCACAAAAACAACAGATTTCACAACATACGCCGATGATGTTAAACTGATTCTGATTTATTCTGTGTTGTTACTGTTTTACCTTTTTCCCACCTTAATGCACTGTGTAATGATCTGATCTGTATGAACAGTGTGTAAGTGTTTAACTCTATCTCAGCACATGTGACAATAATAAACCAATTCCAGTTCCATTTCCAATTCCAATTTGTCTGCATTTTGCCCATGTTCTAAACATTCCCTAACCATGTCCCTGAACAAATGTCCTTTAAATGTTGGAATTCTCTACCACTTCCTCTGGCAGTTCATTCCACATACTCACCACTCTCTGTGTGAAAAAGTTGCTCCTCATGTCCTAGAAACATAGAAACCCTACAGCACAATACAGGCCCTTCGACCCACAAAGTTGTGCCGAACACGTCCCTACCTAGAAATCACTAGGCTTACCCATAGCCCTCTATTTTTCTAAGCTCCATGTACCTATCCAAAAGTCTCTTAAAAGACCCTATTGTATCCGCCTCCACCACCGTTGCCGGCAGCCCAATCCACGTACTCACCACTCTCTAAGTAAAAAATTTACCCCTGACATCTCCTCTGTACCTACTCCCCAGCACCATAAACCTGTGTCCTCTTGTGGCAACCATTTCAGCCCTGGGAAAAAGCCTCTGACTATCCACATGATCAATGCATCTCATCATCTTATACATCTCTATCAGGTCACCTGTCATCCTTCATTGCTCCAAGGAGAAAAAGCCGAGTTCACTCGACCTATTCTCATAAGGCACACCCTCCAATCCAGGCAACATCCTTGTAAATCTCCTCTACATCCTTCATGTAGTGAGGTGACCAGAACTGAGCACAGTACTCCAAGTGGGGTCTGACCAGGGTCCCATATAGCTGCAACATTACCTCTCAGCTCCTAAATTCAATTCCATGATTGATGAAGGCCAATACACTGTACACCTTCTTAACCACAGAGTCAACCTGCGCAGCAGCTTTGAGTGTCCTATGGTCTTGAACCCCAAGATCCCTCTGATCCTCCACACTGCCAAGAGTCTTACCATTAATACTATATTTTGCCATCTTATTTGACCTACCAAAATGAACCACCTCACACTTATCTGGGTGAACTCCATCTGCCACTTCTCAGCTCAGTTTTGCATCCTATCAATGTCCCGCTGTAACCTCTGACAGCACTCCACACTATCCACAACACCCCCAACCTTTGTGTCATCAGCAAATTTACTAACCCATCCCTCCACTTCCTCATCCAGGTCATTTATATAAATCATGAAGAGACGGGGTCCCAGAACAGATCCCTGAGGCACACCACTGGTTATTGACCTCCATGCAGAATATGGGCCTCTATAAACCTTTCCCCTTAAACCTATACCCTCTGGCTTTAGACTCCTCAACCCTGGGGAAAAGACTAACCAGTCTCTGTTACAGAAAAAGACTGTAAAAAGTTCTGTACAACTTCTAGTTTGTTTTTCTTGTGAATGTTGTGTATTTAATGCTGTCACAGGCACATAGCAACAGCTAAGGAGTATTCATAAGAAAATCATCAAGTGAATGTTAACTATGCATAATTTTTACAAGAAAAAGCACAAAAATAAAACAAATTCCATTTTAGCACAAAGTGATTACAGTTTTGCTGTACTGAGGGTTGTGCTGGTTGGTTCAAGAACTGAGTGGTTGAAGGGAAATAGCTGTTTCTGAACCTGGCGGTGAGGGACTTTAGGTTTCTGTACCTCCTTCCCAGTGGTTTCTTCAGTTGTATGAGAAAGTCCAGTGGAAGTTTATAAAAATTATCATGGGAATGAAAGGGTTAATTTATGTGGAGTGTTTGATGTCTTTGGGCCTATAGTAGCTAGAGTTTAGAAGAATGGGGATGGGGGTGGAATCTCATTGAAACCTATCAAATATTGAAAGGCCTAGATAGAGTGGACATGAAGAGAATGTATCCTATGGGGGGGGGGGGGGTTCGAGTCAGGAACGTTCACATCGTGACCCTGTTAATCTGAAAGGAGACCAATCCTGACATTACGCGCCAGATCAAGTGAACCAGTGGGTGGTAAAAGGATAAACCCTCAGCCCACTGGAAATCATGAAAATCGTTAGCCACAACATCGAAGGCTTCAGCCACAGTAAAGCAGAAATCCTGGCAAACTTAAAACCGGACATCTTGTGCATACAAGAAACTCATAGGCTGAACAACCAACCCTATGTACCAGGAATACACTTGGCTATTGACATCCCTAGCCAAACTTATGGAAGTGCAATCTTTGTTGAAGAGAAATCTATAGTAGTGAGCACAGCAAACATCCAAGCTGGCTCAGTGGAACTTCTGAAAGTTGAAACAAAACACAAATATCATCTTGGTCTACGAACCCCCTAATGAACCATTCATGTGGCCACCTAACCTAGATCTCCAGGGCAAAATGTACCTCATTATTGGTGACTTTAATAGCCATAGCACCAACTGGGGACATGAAGATGACAATGCAAATGGAGAAGAAGTTGTACCATGGGCTCTAAACAACAGCCTTGAGCTACTATACGAGTCAAAGGACACCCCTACCTTCACAAGTGCCAGATGGAGAAAAGGATACAACCCAGACCTTGCCTTTGTTACCTCAGCAAGCTCCAACCTCTTCACACGAACAGTCCTCCAACATATACCCAAATCCCAACACCATCCAGTCCAGGTAGAATCCCTTCCAGTTCTGAGACCTGTACCATCAAAGTACTGTACCTACCAAGATTTAACCTGAGAAAAGCGAATTAGACATCTTTCGCAGAATCCCTTGATCAACTTATCGATACCATACCACCAGAACCTGATCATTATGATGAATTTGTCCGACTAATCTGGAAAGTACCACAGCACAACATACCTGGAGGCTGCAGAACCAAATATATTCAGGGATTGACTAGTGATATCAAGCAAAGTTATAATGAGTATGTCAAGTTATACGACCAAGACCCATTTGGTCAAGATACAATTGAAATGGGAGAGTCAGTTCTGTCCCTACTGAGCCAAGAGAGACAACAGTGTTGGCAGGAACTGATAGAAAACAGACATGACCAAGAACAGTAAGAAGGCATGGGCAACTGTTCAGAAACTCAACTCAGACAATAGACCACCACAGAGAATTGCTGCTGTAACACCCAATCAGGTTGCCCACCAACTGATACTAAATGGTCAACCAAATAACAAGGAACGGAGACAAGAGAAAAAGCAACATCAGGAGATGGAAACACGAGGAAATCTGCAGATGCTGGAAATTCAAGCAACACACATCAAAGTTGCTGGTGAATGCAGCAGGCCAGGCAGCATCTCTAGGAAGAGGTACAGTCGACGTTTCAGGCCGAGACCCTTCATCAAGACTAACTGAAGGAAGAGCTGGTAAGAGATTTGAAAGTGGGAGGGGGAGGGGGAGATCCAAAATGATAGGAGAAGACAGGAGGGGGAGGGATGGAGCCAAGAGCTGTCCCATAATCCTCTCATATCCCTTTTGCCAATCACCTGTCCAGCTCTTGGCTCCATCCCTCCCCCTCCTGTCTTCTCCTATCATTTTGGATCTCTCCCTCCCCCTCCCACTTTCAAATCTCTTACTAGCTCTTCCTTCAGTTAGTCCTGACGAAGGGTCTCGGCCTGAAACGTCGACTGTACCTCTTCCTAGAGATGCTGCCTGGCCTGCTGCGTTCACCAGCAACTTTGATGAGTGTTATCAGGAGATAGAGTCAGCTCTCTCAAACGGGAATAACAACTTCCCATCTCTCACCCTAGAAGAATTAAAGGATGAAGCATCACAGCTAAAATCCAACAAATCCAATGGGATTCTTAATAAATTCCTTAAACATCTTGGACCTAAAGCACTCCACTGGCTTCTGTCCCTTTTTAACTGTTTCCTAAGATCATTAAAGATACCTAAAACATGGAGAAGAGCCAAAGTTGTTCTCCTAAAACCCAATAAAGACACCAACATTCCTAAAAACTACAAACCGATTTCCTTGCTCTGCACCCTCTATAAACTCTACGAGAGACTCATACTGAAAAGAATATCCCTTAGTCAAAGATCATCTAACACCAGACCAAGCTGGGTTCAGGCCAGGCCGCTCTTTCTGCGGTCAAGTCCTGAACTCGACCCAGTATATTGAGGATGGCTTTGAAATGCGGCAAATTACAGGGGCAGTATTCATTGACTTAACAGCAGCATACGACACTGAATCACAGAGGCCTTCCATTGAAATTATCTAAAATGTTAAAGAACGAAACCATAGTCAAAGTAATAAGAAGTCTCCTAGAAAATCGTAGATTTTATGTAGGAATGAATGGAATTAAGATTAGGTGGCATCCACAAAAGAACAGACTACCACAGGGATCAGTCCTGGCACCTCTACTATTTAATGTCTACACAAACGACCAACCAACCTTTCCTAACACACGCAGGTTTATCTATGCAGATGACCTATGCATAGCAACCCAAGCTAACTCCTTCCAAGAAGCTGAAATACGACTTACAGCAGTCCTCGAAGCAATGAAGCAGTATTATGAAAAATGGTCTCTGAACCCAAATCCATCAAAAACTCAAGTGTGTGCATTCCACTTGAGGAATCGAGAAGCAGCTCGGAAACTCAAGGTCTTCTGGTGTGGGAAGGAGCTCAAACACCATCTGACTCCAATCTACCTGGGCGTGACACTGGATAGGACGCAATCATTTGCCATTCACATCCAAAATCTCCGAGGGAAAGTTGGCTCTCGCAATTCTCTCTTGAAAAAAATAGCAGGCACGAAATGGGGAGTTAATGCTCACACACTTAGATCAACTGCCCTAGCACTCCGCTATGCACCTGCAGAATACTGTGCACCTGTGTGGGGCAGATCAGCCCATGTGAAGAAAATAGACCCGTTGTTTAACGAAGCCTGCCGAATAATCACGGGCACACTGTGCCCCACACCCACTAACATCATTTACAGACTTGCAGGCATTGCTCCCCTCCCCCAGAGATCCGAAGACACACTACAACAAAAATTGAAAAAGGTAAACAGAACTCGGATCCACGGCACCCACTACATCATCATGTGCCAGTTTCCAACCGCCTAAAGTCGAGGAAAGGCTTTGCTACAGTGGAGGAACTACCGCACGGAACATCCCCCCAAACATACAGGATTGACCTCTGGCAACAAACAGAAGCCAGAACCCCATCAAACAATACAGTGCAAGACCCCACAGAAATGTTACCAGACGAGGCACTGCTTGATAGGCGGAAGTGGTCACTCACAGCAGAGCGAGAGCGGGAGTTTGTAGGATGGGGGACAATATGGTGAAGTGGGGTTTAAGGACCAGCGAATCCTGTGAGTGTGGCGAAAGGGTGCAGAACATTGAACATGTTCTGCGCAACTGCCCACTCTCACCTGATTTAGCTGACACTGACCTGCTCAACATCAACCACACAACACTAGAGTGGCTGGCTGTCTGGTGTGACAAGCTACGACGATGATGATGGTGTTGGGGGGTCTAGGACCAGAGGGCCCAGCCTCAGAACAGAAGGATGTCCCTTTACAACAGCGATGAGGAGGAATTTCTTTAATTAGAGGGTGGTGAATCTGAGAAGGCCAAGTCATTGGGTATAATAGATTCATGGAGCTCAGAAACAGGCCCTTTGGCCCATCTAATTAATATCTAGTCCATGCCAAGCTATTAATCTGTTTAGTCCCATGGACCATAGCCCTCCACACCCCTCCCAACCATGTACTTATCCAAGCTTCCCTTAAATATTGAAGTGAACCTGCTCCACTGCTGAGTGAAGAAGTTCCCCTTAAATATTTCACCTTTCACCCTTAACACATGACCTCTGATTCTAGTCTCACTCATCCTTTGGGGAAAAAAGCCTGTTTGTATTTACCTATCTATAACCCTCATAATTTCGCATGCGTCTATCAAATCTCTCCTCGTTCTGCTATGTTCCAGGGAAAAAAGTCCTATTTAATCCTTCCCAATAATTCAGGTCCTCAAGTCCCACCAAACATCCGTGTAAATTTGCTCTGCACTCTTTCAATCTATTTTCATCTTTCCTGTAGGTAGGTGACCAAAACTGCACACAATACTCCTAATTAGGCCTCACCAACATCTTATACAACCGCAACATAATATCCCAACTCCTGTACTCAATACATAGTCATAGTCATACTTTATTGATCCCGGGGGAAATTGGTTTTCGTTACAGTTGCACCATAAATAATAAATAGTAATAGAACGATAAATAGTTAAATAGTAATATGTAAATTATGCCAGTAAATTATGAAATAAGTCCAGGACCAGCCTATCGGCTCAGGGTGTCTGACCCTCCAAGGGAGGAGTTGTAAAGTTTGATGGCCACAGGCAGGAATGACTTCCTATGACGCTCTGTGCTGCATCTCGGTGGAATGAGTCTCTGGCTGAATGTACTCTTGTGCCCAACCAGTACATTATGTAGTGGATGGGAGACATTGTCCAAGATGGCATGCAACTTGGACAGCATCCTCTTTTCAGACACCACCGTGAGAGAGTCCAGTTCCATCCCCACAACATCACTGGCCTTACGAATGAGTTTGTTGATTCTGTTGGTGTCTGCTACCCTCAGCCTGTTGCCCCAGCACACAACAGCAAACATGATAGCACTGGCCACCACAGACTCGTAGAACATCCTCAGCATCGTCCGGCAGATGTTAAAGGACCTCCGTCTCCTCAGGAAATAGAGATGGCTCTGACCCTTCTTGTAGGCAGCCTCAGTGTTCTTAGACCAGTCCAGTTTATTGTCAATTCGTATCTCCAGGTATTTGTAATCCTCCACGATGTCCACACTGACCCCCTGGATGGAAACAGGGTCACTGGTACCTTAGCTCTCCTCAGGTCTACCACCAGCTCCTTAGTCTTTTCCACATTAAGCTGTAGATAATTCTGCTCACACCATGTGACAAAATTTCCTACCGTAGACCTGTACTCAGCCTCATCTCCCTTGCTGATGCATCCAACTATGGCAGTCATCAGAAAACTTCTGAAGGTGACAAGACTCTGTGCAGTAGTTGAAGTCCGAGGTGTAAATGGTGAAGAGAAAGGGAGACAAGACAGTCCCCTGTGGAGCCCCAATGCTGCTGATCACTCCGTCGGACACACAGTGTTGCAAGCACACGTACTGTGGTCTGCCAGTCAGGTAATCAAGAATCCATGATACCAGGGAAGCATCCATCTGCATTGCTGTCAGCTTCTCCCCCAGCAGAGCAGGGCGGATGGTGTTGAACACACTGGAGAAGTCAAAAAAAAAATGACCCTCACAGTGCTCGCTGGCTTGTCCAGGTGGGCGTAGACAGGGTTCAGCAGGTAGACGATGGCATCCTCAATTCCTAGTCAGGGCTGGTAGGCGAACTGGAGGGGATCTAAGTGTGGCCTGACCATAGGCCGGAGCAGCTCCAGAGCAAGTCTCTCCGGGGTGTTCTGATGTGGGAGGTCAATGCCATTTGTCTGTAGTCACAGAGGCCGCTGGGGCAGGTTGTCTTTGGCACAGGGACGAGGCAGGACGTCTTCCAAACCCTCAGCGTAACACTGACACACACAGCACCCCTCAGTGTAAAACTGACACACACAGAGCACCCCTCAGTGTAACACTAACACACACACAGCACCCCTCAGTGTAACACTGAAACACACAGAGCACCCCTCAGTGTAACACTGACACACAGAGAGCACCCCTCACTGTAACACTGACACACACAGCACCCCTCAGTGTAAAACTGACACACACAGAGCACCCCTCAGTGTAACACTAACACACACACAGCACCCCTCAGTGTAACACTGACACACAGAGAGCACCCCTCACTGTAACACTGACACACACAGCACCCCTCAGTGTAAAACTGACACACACAGAGCACCCCTCAGTGTAACACTAACACACACACAGCACCCCTCAGTGTAACACTGAAACACACAGAGCACCCCTCAGTGTAACACTGACACACACAGAGCACCCCTCAGTGTAACACTGACACACACAGCACCCCTCAGTGTAACACTGACACACACAGAGCACCCCTCACTGTAACACTGACACACACAGCACCCCTCAGTGTAAAACTGACACACACAGAGCACCCCTCAGTGTAACACTAACACACACACAGCACCCCTCAGTGTAACACTGACACACACAGCACCCCTCACTGTAACACTGACACACAGAGAGCACCCCTCACTGTAACACTGACACACACAGAGCACCCCTCACTGTAACACTGACACACAGAGCACTCCTCAATGTAACACTTACACACACAGAGCACCCCTCAGTGTAACACTGACACACACAGCGCCCCTCAGTGTAACACTGACACACACAGCACCCCTCAGTGTAACACTGACACACACACAGCACCCCTCACTGTAACACTGACACACACAGCACCCCTCAGTGTAACACTGACACACACACAGCACCCCTCACTGTAACACTGACACACACACAGCACCCCTCAGTGTAACACTGACACACACAGCACCCCTCACTGTAACACTGACACACACAGCACCCCTCAGTGTAACACTTACATAGTCATACTTTATTGAACCTGTGGAAATTGGTTTTCGTTACAGTTGCACCATAAATAATAAATAGTAATAAAACCATAAATATTTAAATAGTAATATGTAAATCAGGCCAGGAAATAAGTCCAGGACCAGCCTATTGGCTCAGGGTGTCTGACCCTCCAAGGGAGGAGTTGTAAAGTTTGATGGCCACAGGCAGGAATGACTTCCTATGACGCTCTGTGTTGCATCTCGGTGGAATGAGTCTCTGGCTGACTGTACTCCTGTGCCCACCCAGTACATGGGAGACATTGTCCAAGATGGCATGCAACTTGGACAGCATCCTCTTTTCAGACACCACCGTCAGAGAGTCCAGTTCCATCCCCACAACATCACTGGCCTTAGGAATGAGTTTGTTGATTCTGTTGGTGTCTGCTACCCTCAGCCTGCTGCCCCAGCACACAACAGCAAACATGATAGCACTGGCCACCACAGACTCGTAGAACATCCTCAGCATCGTCCGGCAGATGTTAAAGGACCTCCGTCTCCTCAGGAAATAGAGACAGTTCTGACCCTTCTTGTAGACAGCCTCAGTGTTCTTTGACCAGTCCAGTTTATTGTCAATTCGTATCTCCAGGTATTTGTAATCAATAGACAATAGACAATTGGTGCAGATATAGACCATTCGGACCTTCGAGCCCGCACTGCCATTCTGAGATCCTCCACCATGTCCACACTGACCCCCTGGATGGAAACAGGGGTCACTGGTACCTTAGCTCTCCTCAGGTCTACCACCAGCTCCTTAGTCTTTTTCACATTAAGCTGCAGATAATTCTGCTCACACCATGTGACAAAGTTTCCTACCGTAGCCCTGTACTCAGCCTCATCTCCCTTGCTGATGCCTCCAACTATGGCAGAGTCATCTGAAAACTTCTGAAGATGACAAGACTCTGTGCAGTAGTTGAAGTCCGAGGTGTAAATGGTGAAGAGAAAGGAGAACAAGACAGTCCCCTGTGGAGCCCCAATGCTGCTGATCACTCCGTCGGACACACAGTGTTGCAAGCACACGTACTGTGGTCTGCCAGTCAGGTAATCAAGAATCCATGATACTAGGGAAGCATCCACCTGCATCGCATAAATCAAATAAATACTTTGATTTATGAAGGCCAAAATGCCAAAAGCTTTCTTTACAACCTTATCTATCACTTTCAATGAATTACGTACCTGTATTCCAGATCCCTTTGTTCTACCATGTTCGTGAGTGCCTTACCTTGGCTTGTTCTCCCAAAGTGCAACACCTCACATTTGTTTGTATTAAATTGAAGGCGAGCAGCTGGAAATTACGATGCATGTTGGTACCAGCAACATTGGTAGGAAAAGGGAGGAGATCCTGAAGAGAGAATATAGGGAGTTAGGCAGAACGATGAAAAGCAGGACCTCAGGGTAGTAATCTCTAGATTGCTGTCTATGCCATGTGCTAGTGAGAATAAAACTGTGTTGTCATTGCTCAAGACAATGAGATTGCTGTGCTACTCCAGACCATGCAAAGCAGATAGTCACAATGCATGTGATATTGCTTATTTAGTAAATAAATAAATAAATCTTTCCCAATTTACATGCAACAAGAGACTTTGATAGTCCATACACTCAAAGGCCATTGGCAAGCCGGTGTGCAGCATTATTCAGCTGCACGACAGCCCTCGGGAAGAAGCTGATTTTCTGTTTTACTGTCTTGGCTAAGATGTTTCTGTATCTCCTACCAGATGGCAGGAGATTGAACAGACAGTGTCTGGGATGGGATGGGTCTTTACTGATGTTACGAGCGTGCCGTAGGCATTGAGAGTCGTAGATTGTCTCCAAGTTCGGTAGTTGAGTCTCAGTGAAGTGCTGAGCTGTCCTAATCACCCACTGGAGTGTTTTGTGATCTGTCTTGCTGCAGCTGGAGTACTACACTGTCATTCTGTATGTCAGTATGCTGTCCATTGTACATTGATAAAAGTTGGCCTGTGCAATCTTCAAGGTAGATTAGCTCTCCTTAAGCA
The DNA here is from genome assembly GCF_963921235.1 of Mobula hypostoma. Classification (NCBI taxonomy): domain Eukaryota; kingdom Metazoa; phylum Chordata; class Chondrichthyes; order Myliobatiformes; family Myliobatidae; genus Mobula; species Mobula hypostoma. Next base: position 68,583 of record NW_026948166.1, on the reverse strand, counting down.
CCTCAGATAGTATAGTCGCTGTTGTGCCTTCCCTAATATCGAGCGGGGTAGAACGCTGTCCGAATGGACAAGGGAGTTGCATAGGGAGCGATCCCTGCAGAAAGCAGAAAGTGGGGGGAGGGAAAGATGTGTTTGATGGTGGGATCCCGTTGGAGATGGTGGAAGTTGCGGAGAATTATGTGCTGGACAGGGAGGCTGGTGGGGTGGTAGGTGAGGACAAGAGGAACTGTATCCTTGGTAGGGTGGCGGGAAGATGGGGGTAAGAGCAGACATGTGTGAAAAAACAGAAGAGATGTGTTGAGGGTAGTGTTGATGGTGGAGGAAGGGAAACCCCTTTCTTTGAAAAAGAAAGACATTTCCTTTGTTCTAGAATGATGCAGCAGAGATGGAGGAATAGCGAGAAGGGAGTGGCATTTTTATAAGTAACAGGGTGTGAAGAGGTATAGTCCAGGTAACTGTGAGAGTCCTTGGGTTTACAGTAGACATCAGTAGATAAACTGTCTCCAGAGATAGAGACAGAAAGATCGAGAAAGGGGAGGGAGGTGTTGAAAATAGACCAGGTAAATTTGAGGGCATCCAGTATCTTGTGTGTGTTGATAGACCAAGAGAGCTCCTCGGTGATGTTCATTCCCAAAAACTTGAAGCTAGAGACCCTTTCCACTGCCTCACCATTTAGTGGGGGTTGTTCAGGACCTCTTGCCTTCCTGAAGTCAATTATCATTTCTTTTGTCTTCTTGATATTAGATGATAGGTTGTGCTTCCTGCACCAATTGGACAGTTTCACCACCTCCTCTCTATGTGCAGACTCATTATTGTTTGTGATTAGGCCAATCACAGTTGTGTTGTCTGCAGATTTGATGATTGGGTTTGTAGCATGAGCAGGAGTGAAAGGGGACACTAGCAGGGGTGATGGCAGAACAGCAGTGGCTGGAGTTTCTGGAGGAAATTTGGAAGGCACAGGAAAGATGCAACCCAAAAATGAAGAAGTATTCTAAAGGGAGGGCAATGAGGCACCCATGGCTGACAAGAGAAGTCAAAGACATCATAAAAGCTAAAGAGGGGGCATATAATATAGCAAAGATTAGTGGAAAGGTAGAGGATTGGGAAGCTTTTAAAAATCAATAGAAGGTGATGAAAAAAAACTTAAGTAGAAAAAAGATGAAATATGAAGGTAAACTAGCCAATAATATAAAAGAGGGTGCAATTTTTTTCAGATACAATAAAAGAGAGGCAAGAGTGGATATCTGAGTGGATACTTCCCTGATAAGTCTATTGAAATTCTTTGAGGAAATAACAGGCAGGATAGACAAAGGAGAGTCAGTGGATGTTGTGTATTTGGATTTTCAGAAGATCTTTGACAAGGTACCACACATGCCGCTGCTTAACAAGATAAGAGCCCATGGTATTACAGGAAAGATACTAGCATGAATAGCTGACTGGCTGGAGGCAAAGAGCGGGAATAAAGGGTGACTTTTCTGACTGGGTGCCAGTGACTAGTGGTGTGCCGCAGGGTTTGACATTGGAATTGCTTCTTTTCCCGTTATTTGTCAATAATTTAGATGAAGGAATTAATGGCTTTGTGGCCAAGTTTGTGGACGATAGAAAGTTAAGTGGAGAAGCAAGAAGAAGTGTTGAGGAAGCAAGGAGTCTGCAGAAGGACTTAGACAGATTGGGAGAAGGGGCAAAGAAGTGGAAGATGGAATATAGTGTATGGAAGTACATGGTCATGCACTTTGGCATAAGGAATAAAGACGTGGACTATTTTATAAATGAGGAGAAAATTCAAAAATCATATACGCAAATGGGCTTGGGAGCCCTTGTGCAGGATTCCCTAAAGGTTAACTTGCAGGTTGAGTCAGTGGTGAGGAAGGCAAATGCAATGTTAGTATTCATTTCGAGAGGATTAGAATCAAAAGGCAAGGATGTAATACTGACCAAGAGAAAATCTGCAGATGCTGGAAATCTGAGCAACACACACAAAATGCTGGAGGAACTCACCAGGCCAGGCAGTATCTATGGAAAAGAGTACAGTCGACATTTCAGGCCGAAACCCTTCAGAGGACTGGAGAATAAAAGCTGAGAGATAGATTTGAAAGGTGGGGCAGGGGAGAGAGAAACACCAGGTGATAGGTGAAACCTGGAGGGGGAAGAATGAAGTAAAGAGCTGGGAAGTTGATTGGTGAGATGGAGTGAAAGAGGGAAGAGGGGATGGGAAATGGAGAAGCTGGGGGTGGGGGGGGGTGTTGGGGGGCATTACCAGAAGTTTGAGAAATCAATGTCCATGCCACCAGGTTGGAGGCTACCCAAATGGAATATAAGATGTTGCTCCTCCAACCTGAGTGTTGCCTCATCACGACAGTAGAGGAGGCCGTGGACTGACATATTGGAATGGGAATGGGAAGTGGAATTATAATGGGTGGCCACTGGGAGTTCCCACTTTTTCTGATGGATGGAGTGTAGGTGCTCGGTGGAGCAGTCTCCCAATCTACGTTGGGTCTCATCAATATACAAGAGGCCACACTGGGAGCACCAAACACAGTAAGTGACCCCAACAGACTCACAGGTGAAGTGTCACCTCAGCTGGAAGGATTGGTTAGGGCCCTGGATAGTAGTGAGGGAGGAGTGCCAGGAGGGAGATCAACGATGCCCTCAACCGCATCTCTTCCATTTCATGCACGTCTGCTCTTACCTCATCCTCCCTCCACCCTACCAGGGATAGGGTTCCTCTTGTCCTCACCTACCACCCCACCAGCCTCTGCATCTGGCATACAATTCTCTGGAACTTCCACCACCTCCTACGGGATCCCTCCAAAAAGCACATCTTTCCCTACCTCCCAATTTTTGCTTTCCGCAGGGATCACTCCCTACGTGACTCCATTGTCCATTCGTACCTCCCCACTGATCTCTTTCCTGGAACTTATCCTTGCAAGTGGAGCATGTGCTACACCTGCCCCTACACCTCCTCCCTCACTACCATTCAGGGCCTCAAACAATCCATCCAGATGAGGCGACACTTCTCCTGTGAATCTGTTGGGGTTATAAATCTACAATATAATTTGAGGTTCATGAAAATGATTCTAGGAATGAAAAGGTTAATATATGAGGAGTTTTTGATGGCTCTGGGCCGATACCTGCTGCAGTTTAGAAGAATGAGGGGGGCCCTCATTGAAACCTGTTGAATATTGAAAGGCCTTGATCGAGTGGACTTGGGAGAGGATGTTTCCTATAGTGGGGGAGTCCAGGACCAGGGAGAGGGCACAGGTTCAGGGTTGAGGGACGTCTATTTAGAACAGAGATGATTAAATATTTCTTTAGCCAGAGGGTATTGAATCTGTGGAATTCATTGCCACAGATGGCTGTGTAGGCCAAGTCATTGGGTATATTTAAGGCAGAGGTTGATGGGTTGTTGGTTACTCAGGATGTCAAAGGTTATAGGGAGAAGGCAGAAGAATAGGATTGAGAGGGGATAATAAATCAGCCATGATGGAATGGTGGACCAGACTCGATGGGCTGAATGGCCTAATTTGCTCCATATGGTCTTATGGTCTAAGTTCCAACTGGCATTTTTCAATCTATTTTTCCAGCTGGTCCAGATTTCACTGCAAGCTTTGATAATCTTCTTCTCTGTCCATTATGTCCTCAGTCTTGGAAACATTCACAAATTTGTTGATAGGTTCTTGATTGGGAAAGGTGTCAAAGGTCACAGGAAAATTGGGGTTGAGAGGGGAAATAAATCATCCATGGTGGAATGACGAAGCAGACTCATTGGGCCAAATGGCCTAATTCTGCTGCTATATCTTATGGTCTGGGATGCTCCTGTACCCACATGGACTTGTGCACGTGACAATCAACTCGAATCCAGTCCCAGCAACATCATTGTGCATGTTTCTGCACTATCATATGATGATCAGAACCATACCCTACGTGTCTCACCAATGTGTTGTCCACCTTGTCTCTGCCCATCGTCCAGAGATGTGTCAGAAATATAGAAAATAGGTGCAGGAGTAGGCCATTCGGCCCTTCGAGCCTGCACCGCCATTTATTATGATCATGGCTGATCATCCAACTCAGAACCCTGCCCCAGCCTTCCCTCCATACCCCCTGATCCCTTTAGCCACAAGGGCCATATCTATCTCCCTCTTAAATATAGCCAATGAACTGGCCTCAACAGTTTCCTGTGGCAGAGAATTCCACAGATTCACCACTCTCTGTGTGAAGAACAGTACAGCCCCTTTGGCCCTCAATATTGTGCCAACTTTTTAACCTACTCTGAAATAAATCTGATCCTTCTCTCCCACATAACCCTTTCTAAGTGTGTTTTAAATGTCCCTAATGAATCTCCCTCTACCACCACGACTGGCAGTGTTACACACTTCCACTCTCTACGGAAAAAACTTACCTTTGACATCTGCCCACCCCCCCATACGTTCCTCCAAGCACTTTAACATTTATGTGCTGTCATATTAGAAATTGCCGCCCAGGGAAAAAGTCTCTGGCTATCCACTCTGTCTCTGCCTCTTATCAAGTCACCTCTCATCCTCCTTCGCTCCAAAGAGAAAAGCCTTAGCTCGCTCAACCGATCGTTATAAGACATGGTCTATAATCCAGACAGAATCGTTCCTGGTAAATCTTCTCTGCACCCTCGCATTGAGTTGGTAATTACTGCAAGGTTAGGGTTAGCTACTGGACCCTACCACTTTTCCCGTCTTTCTCCACCCACTCATCCCCTCCTCACACTAGCCCTCAGCTGTTCCTCGAGTCATTTCTGAGGAACTGCTGTCGTTCCCAAATTTCTGTCTTAGCTGAAAACTTTGTAGCAAGTGCTCATTGGCGATGGGTCTGTCCCCTGGGTCACACACTGTGTTCTGCAAGTGGTTTACCTGTGTAGATAAGCACTTCAGAACGGCAAAGTTGAATTGAGGTATATTGCAACTAAATGGGGTGTGTTTCATGCATATAATTGGAAATTCTGATATACAGAAAGTTGAAATTGTTCTCTGTAGAGCCATTCCTCTCAGTGGTGCTGGGAACAGTTAAATTCCTATCTGCAGAGAGCTAGTTGGGATCACTTAACGTGATCAGTTCAGGGTCAGAATCAGAGTCTGGTTTATTATCAGTGACATATGCTGTGAGATGTGTCACTTTGTGGCAGCAGTGCAGTGCAGGACAAAAATTACTGGAAGTTACAAGAAAAATAAAGAGTGCAAAAGAACAATAGTGAGGTAGTTTGTTCATAGTGACAAACAATGTCCCCTCAACCCCACCCCATTTCCGTGCCTCCCTCGCTCCCCTACATCTCTGACACCCTCCCTTCCCTAAAATCCTCCCTGTCTCTTTGACTCCCCTTCCTCCCCTACACCCCTCCCCATCTCTGTAACCCCTCCCTTTCCTGCACCTCACTCCAACTCTGTGATCCCCTTCTTCCACTACACCCCTCCCCAACTCTGTGACTCCCCTCCCTCCCCGTACTGTGAGATCCTTCCCTCCCCTCTAACCCTTCCAGTCTCCTTGACCCACTCACTCCCCTAAACTCATCCTGGTCTCAATGATACCTCATTCCATCCCGTACACCCCTCCCTGTCTCTGTGACCTCCTTTTGTAACTACATGCCTTCTCATCTATCAGGTTTTGAGGGAATGCCATGGTATGAGAGGGGCAGTGAGGGGGGAGCTCCGTGCTGTGGGAGGCGCGGTGAGGAGGGAGCGCTGTGCTGTGGGAGGGGCGGTGAGGAGGGAGCGCTGTGCTGTGGGAGGCGTGGTGAGGAGGGAGCGCTGTGCTGTGGGAGGGGCGGTGAGGAGGGAGCGTCGTGCTGTGGGAGGGGTGGTGAGGAGGGAGCGTCGTACTGTGGGAGGGGCGGTGAGGAGGGAGCGTCGTGCTGTGGGAGGGGCGGTGAGGAGGGAGTGTCGTGCTGTGGGAGGGGCGGTGAGGAGGGAGCGCTGTGCTGTGGGAGGGGCAGTGAGGGGGGAGCTCCGTGCTGAGGGAGGGGCAGTGAGGAGGGAGCTCCGTGCTGTGGGAGGGGCAGTGAGGAGGGAGCGCTGTGCTGTGGGAGGGGCGGTGAGGAGGGAGCGTCGTGCTGTGGGAGGGGCGGTGAGGAGGGAGCGTCACGCTGTGGGAGGGGCGGTGAGGAGGGAGCGCTGTGCTATGGGAGGGGCGGTGAGGGGGGAGCTCCGTGCTGTGGGAGGGGCGGTGAGGAGGGAGCGCTGTGCTGTGGGAGGGGCAGTGAGGGGGGAGCTCCGTGCTGTGGGAGGGGCGGTGAGGAGGGAGCGCTGTGCTGTGGAAGGGGCAGTGAGGAGGGAGCATCGTGCTGTGGGAGGGGCAGTGAGGAGGGAGCATCGTGCTGTGGGAGGGGCAGTGAGGAGGGAGCACCGCATTGCGGGTGTTGTATAAAGACCCACTCCATGAGTTGAAATGAATTCAGTCTGTGGTTTGTGTGTTAAATTCCCCAAATTCCAGCAAATGGAACTCAGTTTGCTAACATAATATTTCTTTTTCTGAATTATTTTTTGGGGATGTGAATTTCCTGCAGGAAACTTTTTCCCATTCATGTTGTGAATTTTAATCTTGTTACCGATCGATATAAATAATTACGGAGAGTTTCTGGAACTGTGCCCTGTGGATTTCTGTGGTAGGCTGGTCTTGTGATCCTGGGAGTATTGCCCAGTCCTGGAGAGAATGAGGTCAGGGAGTGAAGGAGGGGAGGGGTTGAAGAGAGAGGGAAGAGGGCAGAGAGGGAGGGGGAAGGGATTTAGAGTAGGGCGGCAAAGGGGAGCTGAACAGAGTGACAGAGAAGGGCGGAGAGTGGGGAAGGGTGATGGGCAAAAGGCAAGTTAGTCAGAGAAGGAGGTAGAGGGAAAAGAGGAGATGAGTAAGAGGGTAAGAGGGGTAAGATTTGGACAGAGAAGAAGAGAGAGGGTGCAAGAGGAGGGGGAATAAGAGGGAATGTTGAGAGGCAGATATGAAAGGTGGAGAGAGGGAGAGAGGGACAGAGAAGAGGAGAGTTAGAGGGGAGGGGGACGGACAAAGGACAGAGACGGGGTGAGAGAGGGACAAATGGAGAGCAGCAGAGGGGAGGGGAAGAGCGCGGGCAAATCGAGGTAGAGAGTGTGCATTGAGAAAGAGGTAGGGAGGTGAAAAGGGAGAGTGGGGTAGAGAGTGAGGGGAGGGAGGGAGGGGAGAGAGCAAGAGGGAGAGGGTCAGGAGAGAGCAAGAGAATTGTAGGGAACAAAGGGAGAGAATAGAAGAGAGAGGGTTGGTGGTTGGGGAGGGAGGGGCAGACAGAGAGAGGGTGGGAGAGGAAGAGATGGGATGGAGGATGGAGAGACAGTGAGGGGGTGGAGGCAGAGAGACAGGGGGCAGGGGAGAGAGTGAATGAGAGAGGTGGGGAGAGAGTGACAGAGCGGAGGTGAGGAAGAGAGAGACTGAGAGAGGGTGGGGGAGAGAGAATGTGAGAGGGTGGGGGGAGAGAGTCTGAGAGGGTGAGAGAAATAGACTGTGAGGTGGTGGTGGAGAGAGAGACTGAGAGGGGGTGGGGGAGTGGGTGTGAGAGGATGGGGCAGAGTGAGACTGTGATGGGGTGGGGAGGGGAGACTGAGGGGTTGGAGAGACAGACAGAGGGGGGGTGGGGGAGAGAGCAAATGAGAGGGGGTGGAGAGGGAGAGAATGCGAGGGGTGAGGGAGAGACAGTCTGTGATGGTGTGAGGAGAGAATGACAGAGTGGAGGTGAGGGAGAGAGACTGTGAAGGGTGGGGGAGGGAGAAAATGAGAGGGGGTGGGGAGAGCGAGTGTGAGAGGGTGGGGGAGAGTCTGTGAGGGGCTGGGGGAGAGAGGGACTGAGAGAGACTGTGAGGTAATGGGTAAGACAAAGAATGGGGGGCAGGGAGAGGGGGACTGTGAGGGGGTGGGAGAGGCTGAGAGGGGGTGGGGAGAGAATGAGAGGGGGTGGGGGAGAGAGACTGTGAGAGGGTGGCGGAGAGACAGGGTTGTGGGAGAGACAGAGTGTGAGAGGGTTGGGGAGAGTCTGTGAGGGGGTGGGGGAGGGAGACTCTGAGGGGAGGGAGAGACTGAGAGGGGGTGAGGGAGAGAGAGACTGGGAGGGGGTGGGGAGAGAGAGACTGTGAGGGGGCGGGGAGAGAGACTCAGGGGTGGGAGAGACTGTGAGGGTGTGGGGGAGAGAGAGACTGGGAGGGGGTGGAGAAGTAGAGAGTGTGAGAGGGTGGAGAGACAGAGAGTGTGAGGGGTGGGGGAGAGACTACGAGGGGGTGGGGGAGAGAGAGAGTGTGAGAGCAGGTGGGGAGAGAGTGTGAGATGGGGTGGGGAGAGAGAGTGTGAGACGGGGTGGGGAGAGAGAGACTGTGAGGGGGTGGGGAGAGAGACTCTGAGGGGTGGGGAGAGAGAGACTGTGAGGGGGTGCGGAGAGAGAGAGTGTGAGACGGGGTGGGGAGAGAGACTCTGAGGGGTGAGAGAGACTGCGAGGGGGTGGGGAGAGAGAGTGTGAGACGGGGTGGGGAGAGAGACTCTGAGGGGTGGGAGAGACTGTGAGGGGGTGGGGAGAGAGAGTGTGAGACGGGGTGGGGAGAGAGACTCTGAGGGGTGGGAGAGACTGTGAGGGGGTGGGGGAGAGAGTGTGAGAGGGTGGAGAGACAGAGAGTGTGAGAGGGTGGGGGAGAGACTGAGGGAGGGTGGGGAGAGTCTGCGAGGGGGTGGGGGAGAGAGAGAGAGTGTGAGGGGGTGGGGGAGAGATTGAGGGAGGGTGGAGGAGAGTCTGCGAGGGGGTGGGGGAGAGAGAGAGAGTGTGAGAGGGGGTGGGGAGAGAGAGTGTGAGATGGGGTGGGGAGAGAGAGACTGTGAGGGGGTGGGGAAAGAGTGTGAGATGGGGTGGGGAGAGAGAGACTGTGAGAGGGGTTGGGGAGAGAAAGTGTGAGACAGGGTGGGGAGAGAGACTCAGGGGTGGGAGAGACTGTGAGGGGGTGGGGAGAGAGAGAGTGTGAGAGGGGTTGGGGAGAGAAAGTGTGAGAGGGGGTGGGGAGAGAGACTCAGGGGTGGGAGAGACTGTGAGGGGGTGGGAGAGAGAGAGACTTGGAGGAGGTGAGGAAGTAGTGTGTGAGAGGGTGGAGAGACAGAGTGTGAGGGGGTGGGGGAGAGACTGAGGGAGGGTAGGGGAGAGTCTGCGAGGGGGTGGGGGAGAGAGAGAGTGGGAGGGGGAGAGAGAGAGTGTGTGAGAGGGGGTGGGGAGAGAGAGTGTGAGACGGGGTGGGAGAGAGACTCTGAGGGGTGGGAGAGACTGTGAGAGAGTGGAGAGACAGAGAGTGTGAGACGGGGTGGGGAGAGACTGAGGGTGGGTGGGGAGAGTCTGCGAGGGGGTGGGGGAGAGAGAGAGTGTGAGAGGGTGTGGGGAGAGAGAGAGTGCGAGAGGGGGTGGGGAAGTAGAGAGTGTGAGAGGGTGGGGGAGAGAATGAGACGGTGAGGGGGTGGGAGAAAAAGAGTGTGAGAGGGTCGGGGGAGAGTCTGTGAGGGGGTTGGGGAGAGAGAGACTGGGAGGGGGTGGGGAAGTAGTGTGTGAGAGGGTGGAGAGACAGAGAGTGTGAGAGGGTGGGGGAGAGACTGAGGGAGGGTGGGGGAGAGTCTGCGAGGGGGTGGGGGAGAGAGAGAGTGTGAGAGGGGGTGGGGAGAGAAAGTGTGAGAGGGGGTGGGGAGAGAGAGTGTGAGACGGGGTGGGGAGAGAGACTCTGAGGGGTGGGAGAGACTGTGAGGGGGTGGGGAGAGAGAGTGTGAGACGGGGTGGGGAGAGACTGAGGGTGGGTGGGGAGAGTCTGCGAGGGGGTGGGGGAGAGAGAGAGTGTGAGAGGGTGTGGGGAGAGAGAGAGTGTGAGAGGGGGTGGGGAAGTAGAGAGTGTGAGAGGGTGGGGGAGAGAATGAGACGGTGAGGGGGTGGGAGAAAAAGAGTGTGAGAGGGTCGGGGGAGAGTCTGTGAGGGGGTTGGGGAGAGAGAGACTGGGAGGGGGTGGGGAAGTAGTGTGTGAGAGGGTGGAGAGACAGAGAGTGTGAGAGGGTGGGGGAGAGACTGAGGGAGGGTGGGGGAGAGTCTGCGAGGGGGTGGGGGAGAGAGAGAGTGTGAGAGGGGGTGGGGAGAGAAAGTGTGAGAGGGGGTGGGGAGAGAGAGTGTGAGACAGGGTGGGGAGAGAAACTCTGAGGGGTGGGAGAGACTGTGAGGGGGTGGGGAGAGAGAGTGTGAGACGGGGTGGGGAGAGAGACTCTGAGGGGTGGGAGAGACTGTGAGGGGGTGGGGGAGAGAGAGACTGGGAGGGAGTGAGGAAGTAGAGAGTGTGAGGGGGTGGGGGAGAGACTGAGGGAGGGTGGGGGAGAGTCTGCAAGGGGGTGGGGGAGAGAGAGAGTGTGAGAGGGGGTGGGGAGAGAGAGTGTGAGATAGGGTGGGGAGAGAGAGACTGTGAGGGGGTGGGGAAAGAGTGTGAGACGGGGTGGGGAGAGAGAGAGTGTGAGGGGGTGGGGAGAGAGAGTGTGAGAGGGGTTGGGGAGAGAAAGTGTGAGACAGGGTGGGGAGAGAGACTCAGGGGTGGGAGAGACTGTGAGGGGGTGGGGGAGACTGTGAGGGGGTGGGGAATTAGAGAATGTGAGAGGGGGGAGAGACAGAGTGTGAGGGGGTGGGGGAGAGACTGAGGGAGGGTGGGGGAGAGTCTGCGAGGGGGTGGGGGAGAGAGAGAGTGTGAGGGGGAGAGAGAGAGAGTGTGAGAGGGGGTGGGGAGAGAGACTCTGAGGGGTGGGAGAGACTGTGAGGGGGTGGGAGAGAGAGAGACTGTGGGGGGTGGAGAAGTAGAGAGTGTGAGGGGGTGGGGGAGAGACTGAGGGAGGGTGGTGGAGAGTCTGCGAGGGGGTGGGGGAGAGAGAGAGTGTGAGAGGGGGTGGGGAGAGAGAGTGTGAGAGGGGGTGGGGAGAGACAGACTGTGAGGGGGTGGGGAGAGAGAGTGTGAGATGGGGTTGGGAGAGAGACTCTGAGGGGTGGGAGAGACTGTGAGGGGGTGGGGAGAGAGAGACTGGGAGGGGGTGGGGAAGTAGTGTGTGAGAGTGT